>NW_022196895.1:83796958-83801252 GCF_008632895.1 Mastomys coucha
GCGCAAAGTATTTTCTGGAACCATGGAAGCTAGACTGCAAAAAAGGCAATGTTCAAGTCCAATCCAACTCAAGTCATACAAGTCTTATGTTCTAAGTGTGTGGTGCCTTCAGCAACACTAGCCCACCTTCAACCCTTGGAGGCCAAGAAAGGCTTCAAAGATAATCTATAATGTTTGTGAAGTCACCCTGACTAAAAGTAGTTTTTTCATGACTAGCATGGGGGTGGGGAATTACTCAATGGGTCTTTTGGGGGCCATTGTTAACCCAAATAGTTTAACTTTCTTTAATATATGTATGTGTGGGCATATGTATATGCATGTATATTATGTATATGTATGTATATCTCTAAATATCTCTTGGAGGCTTTACCAAATAACTTCTGTTTTATTTATTTACCCCTCCTCTCATTCTATAATGAATCCCTCCCTCCTCTCCAGTTGGAGTCCCTTCATTATTATTCTAATTCCTACTCCATATATTTCACTTGCAACCTGTTACTCATCTTCTAATTCCCTACCTTTATGGTCTCTTTATACTTCATTTTGTCCATGTTGTACTTAATACATGTTGAACAACTTACTTCATGTTGTACACTCATATCTGGAGATTAGGATCTTAGAACCAGAAATGTGACATTTGTCTTTATGCTCTAGGTTATCTTACTCAATACAATCTTTTCTAGGTTCACAAACTTACCTACAAATGTGATGGTTTCATTTCTCCCTAGTTGCATTACTAATGAGTAGTAATCCATTATGCAATGTACCATATTTTCATCATCTATTCACAAATGGAATAACATTTATGTGGTTAAGGTTTGTTTTTTTTTAATTTCCATTTATTTTTGAATAAGGTGACAATGAACACTTCTGAGCAATTACCTGTGCAGTAAGATGCGAAGTGTTTTGACCATATGTCAAGCAAGGAGTGGTATAGCTGTGTCATATGTTTACATGTAGTATAAAAAGGAAAAAAAACTCTTTGTCATTTATTTTCTGTCACTCATCAATTAAACAAAATAGATACAGGATGTAGAGGATACACAAATTTAAATTATCCCTCCATGTTATGTGTGGAATCACAAAACCTTCATTAAAACATTAACATTCTCATTTATTAATATTGAGAATATATTTGAGTTCATTGAGTCCAAATATTTAGGTTTATATAAATCTAGTAGAAATGACTCAATGACCATCACAATTAAGATCAAAACACAGAAAACATCTTCTCGGGTGTATCTTCCATACAGGAGATTAATACTCATTTATTTAAATGTCAATTTAAATTTTCTCTGTGAATTCCAGTTCCTAAAGCTTTAAAAGATGTGTGAATCCTTGGTCCTTTGAAACTAGAAGATATTTGATGGGAAGAGTCAGTGCATCATCATAATCACCCTTTGTAGAATATCTCTCTTCTTGTCTTCATTAAGTCTCACAGATAGACTGTTCAGGTGACACAGTGCAGGTGAAGCTGCATAACTGACTTGCCATGTGGTAAAAAACAATTTCTATTATTTAGCATTAGAAATAAGAACATAAAAATTATGCTTTAAATTGATTACTACTTATATTTTATTGTTTTTATTTTAACTGAAAAAATGCAGCTAATCAAATGTGAATTTTCCAAGAAATTCAGTAGATCTAAAATAATAAAATAAAATGTGGTGTCAGCATAGTTTGTGCCCTGACAGACTACTTTTCCTAAAATTCTCAATTAAGTTCCCTCTGGGGTGAGCAGCTCTGAAATACAATATTGTAGTTTGCCCTTGCTGTCTCTACTGAAGATATTTCTTAAGTTAACTATCGCTTTTTGCTTTGTAGCACTGTGTTGGAATACAGAAGGTCCAAAATCTTGAGATGTGTCAAATTACTTTTGGAAATAATGACTTGTTGCCATGGTAACCTTGAACCTAACGAATCTATCTCAAGATCTCAGTTCAGGTATAAAATGA
Source organism: Mastomys coucha (assembly GCF_008632895.1). Lineage (NCBI taxonomy): Eukaryota > Metazoa > Chordata > Mammalia > Rodentia > Muridae > Mastomys > Mastomys coucha. Next base: position 83,798,914 of record NW_022196895.1, read on the forward strand.
ACTGCACAGGAAATTTTAAAATAGTGACTCAGTTGCCTGACTCAAGGCATGTTTCATATTCTTTTTTTCTTCCTTTAAATACCAGGTGACAGAATATTATTTAGAAAATGAACCCTTGAATAACAGAAGGGTTTTTTTGACAATGGAGAACTAATTTTAATATAGGGCATTTGTAATATTGTCTGGATAAGTTTTAAATAGATATATATTTTTACAATTATTTTTATTTGATTTATGTGTCTGTGTGAGTATATTCCATGTTTGTGTGTGTCCTCTGAGGTCAGAAATGTTGTTGGACCCCCTGGAGCTGAGATGGCAACAGAATTGAAGTCTTAAGGAAGAACAGCATGTGCTCCTAACTGCTGAATTAAGTCTTCAATCACTTTAAGCATACTTTCCTTAAAATTATTTTTGCTAGTCACTTAATAACTACAGGGGCTTCCCTTAAAACATGTATGTATGTGTGTGTTTCATGTATATACCTATATAAAAAAGTGTGTGTACTTTAGAGTGTTGAATCATAAATAATTGAGAATTAAATAAAAGGGGAAATTGAAAATGTACCATCTCTTAACATCTGCAGATAGGAACTCAGATCTGGCCCATGAATTGGTAAAATGACTATAATGTCTTCTGTTTGACACAGTATAACCAGGGTATTGGTGGTGCATGTTCAAGAAAACAACAACAAAATAGATAAAAAAATAAAAACAATGTGAAATAACCAAAACAGCAACATAAATATCCCTAGGTCCTAGGTTCTCCCGGTTATGAATCCACGGTGCTATTTCTCTAATAGCAAGAATTATTCTTAGTGAAATGATCTGCATGTATAGTGACATGTCATGAAATTATTTAGTAATTAAAAGACATTTATGATATATAATTCCAACCAGGAAAATAAATCTTTGTAGTGGCAAAAGGATAAAGCTAAGTAGAATATTAAATGTAAAGTATTTTAAAAGTAAAGAATATAAGAATTACTCTGCCTTGAAAATTCTGGCAAATCTTTCTCCTGTGTAGCCAATAGCAAATAAACACCAACCCTATATCTCCCAGGAGACAGTAGTCAGGATGTGCCAGCCACCATCAATTCAACATAATTAGTCCAGAGATCTGCAGCAGGGTCTCAAGGGTCAGGATGAGGCATGTGGGAAGCCAGACATCTACTTTCTCTATAGAAAAAAAAAGATACAATTAACTTTCGTTGCCCATATGTAACAACCCTTGGTAGTTCAATGTTTGCATTAAAAAGTTCATATTGGAATAGGCCCTTACTAAACCCATTATGTGAAATTCTTGTCCCCGGTAGAGCAAGGTTCAAATTAGTGAACTTCCTCAATTTGTTTTATTTTTTTATATAATTAGTTCATGAATCCTTTAATTTTTTATATTATAATGGGGCTTTATTTATATTTTCTTTTTTTTTAAGGATGGAAATATATTTATTGGAACATAAATTCGGAAAGTTTTCAACTTTATTGTCAGGAGTATCAAAGAGGATGTAGCAGTGGTTTCTCCCTTGGCAGATCAGAAAGCAGAAAATATGATAGGATCTAAGTCTCTGAGATCTCTTGTGATCTAGGCTATACATTCTAAAGAGGACAATCTCACTGTAAGAGCATCATTACCCAAAGAATAAAGTATGATACTACAAGAGACACAGCAGCACATTATACTATTTGTTTCCTTCGCCTATGGTGAATTTTTAAAAGATTCATTTATTTCGTAACTGTGTGTATGTGCACATTTATATGTTGGAGCCCCAGATATCAGTCAAATGTGTCTGATCCTCTGGAATTGGAGTGACTATCTGCCCCACACTGGTACTGGTAAACAAGCTTTAATTCTTTGAAAGTCCACCAAGTACTTTTAAACTGGCAAGCCATTTTTAATCCCCATGATGCCAATGATATTTTCTTTTCCTTATTAGATATTTTATTTATATGTAAATTTCTCCATTCCTAGTTTCCCCTCCAAAAAACAAAGAAACAAACAAAAACAACAAAAACAAACCCCTGTTGCCTCCCCCCTCCCCATGCCTGCCACCCCACCCTCTCCCACTTATTGGCCCTGGCATTCCCCTACACTGGGGCACAGAACTTTCACAGGGCAGAGCTCTTCTCCTCCTATTGATGATCAAATTGCAATTCTCTACTATACACATGCTGCCAGAAAAATCAGACCCCTCCATGTGCAGTCCTTGCTTGGTGGTTGAGAGCCTGGGAGCTCTGAGGGTACTAGTTAGTTCATAGTTGCTCGTCCTAAGGAGCTGCAAACCCCTAAGCTCCATTAGTCCTTTCTCTAACTCCTTCACTGGGGACCCTGTACTCAGATCA
>NW_022196895.1:83802114-83824452 GCF_008632895.1 Mastomys coucha
ATCCGCCTGCCTCTGCCTCCCAAGTGCTGGGATTAAAGGCGTGCGCCACCACCGCCCGGCTCATTTGACAATTTTTGATCTTAGAGCAGAAGCTATTGGCGTTATCTTCTGGAAATGTTCCCCTATGCCTATTTGCTCGAGATCATTCCCCACTTTCTCTTCTATTAGTTTTAATGTATCTGTTTTGATGTGGAGGTCCCTAATCCACTTGGACTTGAGCTTTGGACAAGGAGAATGTAATGGATCGATTTGCATTTTTCTACATGTTAACCTCCAGTTGAGCCAGCACCATCTGTTGAAAATATTTATATTTTCTTGAATGGATACACTGAGAAAAGTGTGAGTGGGTTAAATGGGTTCCTTTCCTGTCCTAGCTGGTATTTTCATTGTTGTGAAGAGAAACCATGATCAAGGCAACTCATGAAGGACAAGATTTAATTGTAGATGGCTTACAGTTTTTCAGAAGTTTAAGTTGGGAAGCATGGGATCATACAGGCAGAAATGGTGCTGGAAAAATAACTGAGAGTATTACATCTTGATCAGCAGGCAACGAGGAGTAGTCTGGATATTTTTCATACCGGACTTAGCTTGAGTATTTGAGACCTGAAATCACTGCCTCCATGGTAACACACTTCTTCTAACAAAGGGACACCTCCTAATAGTCCCACACCCTATGGTAAAGCATTCCAACACATGAATTTATGGGAGGCATGCCTTTTTAAACCACCACATTCTACCCACTGGTCTCCTTAGCCTTATACATAGCCATAACACAATGCAAAATGCACTTAGTCCAACTTCAAAAGTCCCCATAGTCTATCACAGTTTCAACAATGTTTTTTTTTTTTTTTTTTTTTTTTTTTTTTTTTTTTTTTTTTGGTTTATTCGAGACAAGGTTTCTCTGTATAGCCCTGGCTGTCCTGGAACTCACTCTGTAGACCAGGCTGGCCTCGAACTCAGAAATCCACCTGCCTCTGCCTCCCAAGTGCTGGGATTAAAGGCGTGAGCCACCACTGCCCGGCTTCAACAATGTTTTAAAGTTCAAAATTCAAAGTCTCTTCTGAGAGTCATCCAATTTCATAACTGTAATTCCTTATAAAATCAAAAAGAAAGTCAAGTACTTCCAACATATCATGGCCCAGGATATATATTACCATTAAGAAGGGAAGGGGGCATATTGAGGACATACTGGACCAAAGCAAGACTGAAAACCAGCTGGGAGAATTTAAAATCTGCATCTATATTTCTGATGTCAAAGCATTCTTCTGATTTCCAACTACATGCAGTTTTGTTGACTGCAACACAATTCTTTTCTTGGGATGGTTTCACTCCCTATTAGCAGCTTTCCTTGGCATGTGTCCTATTGCTCTGGCATCTCTAACATCCTGAGGTCTCCAAGGAGACCCAGGCTTCACCTTCATAGATTCTGGCACAAATCTTCTGCTGCTGCTGCTGTTCTTGGTGATCATCCCATGATACTGGTATCTCCAAAATGCTAGAATCTTCTACTCTAATTTGCCTGCACTTTCATGAGTAGCCTCTTACAGGCTCTCTTTATGGTGCCAAGTCTTGCCTTCTTTGCCTGACCCCTTCAGTCCTGAGCCTTCAACTAATATTGAGGCTCTACTTTGACCAATGGCCTCTTCTTGCTGAGTCCATCATGGCCATGTAAGGGACAATATGGCATAGTTTCCTGCCACTGGAACAGAGATATCAGGGCATGGGCCTCTACAAGTGTTAATGGTTTGTGTGGGCATAAAGATTGTTGCATACTAGTATATATATTTTCATTTTCCTTCTTTCTAAAAATGTCCTCTCTGTCAAGAGACAGAGGTGAGGGTGAGGCTAATGTCTTAGCAAATGGTAGAAGTCTGTGAATTTCAGCCCAGCTGTTAAGGCTGTGGGAAAGAGTGCTGAAAACATGAGTTCATGTATATATATAATTTTTCAAGTATGCAAAATATAAGGATGAAATGTGAGTTCTATAAGCATCTTCACAAATCTAAAGAAACAGAGACAGATGCACTGTGATCTACCTTGTCAGGAAGATGATAAGGAAGGAGGTAGATATTTTGGAAGTGGTGATCACAAGGCAAGATTCTACCTAGCTATGTTTTGTTGTTGTTGTTGTTATTGTTATTGTTGTTGTTATGATTGCAAAGGCAGGTAGATTCCTGAATTCAATGTTAGCCTGGTACAGAGGGAATTAGGTAGGAATGATCATTTTAGGGTGAGATCCTACCCAGCTATCTTACTATCTGTGCTTGTGTTTGCTGTCTCTCTCTAAGAATCAAGGGGCTACCATCATAGGATACTGATTCACAGTAAAATTAAAGATAACCTGAAGTAATAACTGAATTGATATTATAAATGTAAATAAAAAACTATACTTTTAATCTATAAGAAATGAGCTGTCCAGACAACTTTTAGAATAGCAAGAGGAAGCTGTCTCCAGCAGAACAGAACGCAGAGATCATTCTGAAAAGCTATCTCAAGCAATGACACACAGAGAGAGAACGATCTAGAAAGATGTCTTGAGCAAAATGTAGGCCATCAGCTTTGACCCACAATTTGACTTTGAGACACTTGTTTCACCATTCCAAGAAAACCCTTCTCTCAGAAACTCCGCTCCAAGCTGAGGATAGTCCTGAACAACTTCTCCTGGCCTCTCATAGTAGCATGTCTCAACTCTTCTTCATGACTTAAAAAACAAAAAAACCCAAAAAAATAAACAACAAAAAAAAAAACCAGTACCCTATGAGTGATCCTTACAAAGTCTAGCTGCAAGCACAATGTCCTTGACTCTAAAGCCAGAACCATGTGGCCAAAGCTGCCAAGTTCTGAGGCTTTCTGGGACTGAAACATGGCCCCCCTGTTCATTACATCCCGCACTGGTAACAATTTCTGTTTTCATTATGGTTTCCATTATTGTAAGTAGTCACCATGACAAAGGCAACTCTTGGATAAGAAAAACACTTAATTGGGGCTGGTTTACATTTTCAGAGGTTTAGTCTGGGAAGCATGTCAATGTCCAGGAAGACATGGTGCTGGAGAAGGAGCTGAGAGTTCTATATCTTGATCAGCAGTCAGCAGGAGACTGGGTATGCTTCACACTGGACACAGCTTGAACGTTTAAGACCTCAAAATGCTACCTCCACAGTGGCACTCTTCCTCTAACAAGGTTATGCCTGCTCCAATAAGAACATAACTCCTAATAGTGCCGTACCCTATGGACAAGCATTCAAACACATGAATCTTCAGGGACCATACCTATCCAAACTCACACACCTTCTCAAAGTCAGCATTTCATTTTAAGTCTTAAATACTAAGTATGGAACATACAATGTATTATTGTTACATGTCAGTACCCTATAGCATACTAAAATTTTCTCAAGCAAAAATGTAGCTATAAGATGATGCCCATTGATCAGTTTTTTCCTTTTATTATTGAAAATAGTCCCCACCCTCCATTTGTTCTTGCTCATCCCAACCTTGCCTCTCCATCAGAACCAGTCCCTCTCCATTTCCTTTTCAGAAAAGATCAGGCTAAATTTTTAAGGTTATAATATAATTGCATCATTTATTTCCCTTTCCTTTCTCCAAACACTCCTCCTTAATCTTTTAAAAATTTATGATCTCTTTTCTCATTACTTGCTGAGTGCATGCATATATATATATATATATATATATATACATATATATATATATACATATATGTGTGTGTGTGTGTGTGTGTGTGAATGTGTGTATGTGTGTGTGTGATCCTAATTATAACATGCTCAGTCTGTATAATATTACTTGTAGGTATGTTTTCTGGGCTCTTTGATATTGGATATACAATTGTTGTGTTCTTGCCTGGAGAAGCCTATTTCCCCTCTGATAGCATTCTCCATGTCTACCTGGCATGTGTCTTGTTCTCACTGAGATCATGTGTAAGCAGTCATGTTCATGAGGCTTTATGGACGTAGCTTCTGAGATTACTAGAAGACACAATTCCAGTGCAAACTCTCTGATCTTTTGGCTCTATCGGTCTTCCTGCCTTCTGTTCTGCATCATTTCCCAAGCCTTAGGTGAGAGTATTTGTGGATATATCCACTGAAATTGAGCACTACAACTCTATTGCTTATGGTTTTCTGTAGGTCTCTGTATGATGAAAAGAGAGAGAAATTGTTGTTACAAGGGAGATGTTTCTCATCTTCCTGAAAATTCTAGCTAGTGTAGAGAAGCAGGGAAGAAATATATTTGAAAAGAAAAAATTCTAGTTATATGATTGTATATGTGGAAAATCATATGAAGCCACAACAACCTTTGAAATTAATTATGTGATAGGTAAAATAGTAATGTTAGATCAGCAGAATAACAATTATATATAAAACACTAATTAATTATATTCTATCATAATTGCATAAGAACATTTGAATTATAACTTCAAAATTGTACACCAAATTAAAAAAAAAAAACCTTTTCAAGGTTTAAGATTTAGCTTATTTGGTAGAGGACATGCCTAATTTGATGAGTTTCTGGGCTTAATTTCTAGCACTGCACACATCCAGGGTGCTGGTGCACTACTGTAAAGCTAGCATTTGGAAAATGGAGGTACATGAATCAGAAGGTCAAGTTTATTGCCAGTGCTGTAGAAAGTTCAAAGATAGCTTGGGTTATTAATACCCTTTCTCAAATAAATAAATTTTTAAAAAATAAATAGAGAGAAAGAAAAAAATGAAAGAAAAAATAGGAAATGAAAAAATATAGATGTACACTAACAAGATCCATGTAGCTTTTGCATTTTTAAAACAAAAACATTTGTGATGAAATAAAGAGCTAGGTATTAGACTGCTAGACTATATGCGATAAACCAGCTGTCAGTAAAACTATTTACACATAAAAATATTAAATTTGTTATTTATAATTTTAATCAAATGCTAGAGAATGGAAGAAACCTCAACAGGAAAAAAGTAAATGACCATATTTTTAATTAAATAAAATTTTTCACCAATGAAAATATTATACATACACATAGTAAATAAGTACCCAAAATCTTCATCAGCATTGGTTATCAGTAAAACAAACAAAAATTATAGTGAAATATGGCTATATACCATTTAAATTGGAGCAGCGCAAAGCCCTGCTGGGATTTGGAGTAATGTCATATGTCCTTGACACTGAGTGGTTAGCTGTGTCCATTTTTATTGTAGATGGGCATTCAGAATGAGATAGACTATTTGTGACACAGATTTGTGACTTTAATACAGTTAAACAGATATTATATAAGCAAACAATTAAAACTTTTAAGGTTTGATTCAAGAAATATTTCAATACATATTTCCTATGTTAGCAAATATGAATACTAACCACACTTTGCTCATATTTGCTAAAATGTGTAATGAAGCAAAATGTCTTTCCAAATGGAAGTAGAAAATGGCATCTGTGAAATGAAAAAGTATTCAGTGACACAGAGGATGAAGTAATGATTCACCCTACCTGGAAGAGCATTTTATGAAATACTACCACTAATTAGAAAACAGTTTGCAATTCCTTATCAGCTGAAATATGTCCTTGACACTGAGCAGTTAGTTGTCTACCCTGTGAATACCATCACAAGCCTTCCAATAACTATACATAACAGCTTTTGTTGGGATAGTAAATGCTTGCATAGGGTTGAAAGGCAAGCAAATGTTCTTACCATTGAGTCTTTGAGCCACACCTGGAAAGGCAGGTTTCTATATCCAGTAGATGATAATACAAACACACCTGAACTTTGATGTGCCTCCAGTTGTGTTTTCTCATCAGTCCAGAAGTCATCTGTTCATATCCACTTTAATAAGTTTGAGCCACTAAGTTTTATTCAGGTCATCCTGGTTTATACTTGTTCACTGGGTTTCACGAACTTATAGGTGGGTAACTTATGGGTTCTTTCTTATTTTACTTCTCTTCCTTGCAGAATGGTTTGACTTCAGTTCCCCCCAGAATCTGCTCCTCCTTGCTCCAGATTATAGATAATTACAAGGTATATCTGGCCATCACTAGGTAATTTTGCATAATCTGCTTCATGTAGCCTGTGGATTCTGTTTGTTTGTTTGTTTGTTTGTTTTGGCTGTCTTATAGATAGTTTCTTCTCTGTTGATGGTGAACACAGAGTTCTCATCACTACAATGCTTTGTCCTGGGCTGTGGGTTTAGTATGTTATTTTCTTTATTAATCTAGCAGTCTACATTAGCAGATTTATTCTCTCACATTCTGATAACCATGACTCCTACATTGCATTTTACACATGCCTTATGTATTTTGGAATTATAAGTGACATTTACTTTTATCGGATTCATGTAAATATAGGAAAACATTGGTTATTCATACCCTACCATCTTCAATTCTCTAAAGCATGTTATGTAATGTCAAAATCATTTTAAACAATTGACTGAGATAACATGGACAGTACAACTGTGACAAATTAACCAAATATGAATGCACATGTTCACCAGAACTGCACTGAAAGACATGGGGGTGCACAATCAAAGGCACCATGGGGAGGGAGTTTCTGACAGGAACTCTTAAGAGCAGTAGTTTAAAGATATATGCATTAGCACCATGCACTCTTTACTTAGAGTTTCCCTCACGTAGCATAGACTAAAACTTCAGAAATGGCATTGCAAGTGTACTGAAGTTAAATAAAAAAGGGAATGGATGCTAGAAATGTGTGCTAGATTTCTCAGCATAAAATCACAATAAGCAAGATGGGAGGAGAGGACAAATGTACTATGGAGCCATATTATGGGGGTTGGAGGCTCAAAGGTCACTATTCTCCTGTTTGCCTCACTATCCAGTACAGCACTTCACCCCTAGATGTGTGTGTGTGTGTGTGTGTGTGCGTGTGGTGTGTGTGTGTGTGTGTGAAAATACCCCACATTTTTAACCTGGTGTGTTTAGCAGTACAAATAATCTGTATTGTCTCTCTAGTTCACTTGCCTTAACACTGTGCATTTCAGTAGTATATTTTACCTTAAAACAATTGAATTATTAATTGACTGAAACCTACATGCCAGCATTTGACTTTGGAAAGTTACTTTCTATTCTCTGTATTGTTTCTTGTAGGAGGAAGTTAGCACCTAACATCCTATTCTTTTAAAGGGATGGTATTAAAGTTCATTCCATTGATGGTGATGTTTCTCAGTTTTGTCAGGGAAATATTTTGAAAGGCAAAAAGGACTGTGTATCACTGAAGCAGTTGCAGTGTGAAACTGAGGCTTCCTATTCTGTAACTTGTCTTTTGATGCTTTATCATCAAGTACAACTCAGTCCAAGAAATGAATCTCTACAGATCCCACTTAGACAATAAACACTGATGAAAGCAAGGTTGTCTCAGTCTGTAGCATGTCTGTTGCTTTACTTAAAGGACTCACTACCTGTTTAGGGAATACAAAAACAGAAAAAAATGTTTTTTATATTCTACACAGAGCCCTAGAGAATGATGCCTTATATTATTCTCTCTCAATCACCTAGCCATGAATAATAAAACTATTTGCTAGCTCATAAATACTCAGAGAAGAAATAGTCAATTCTACTTATTCCACATTCTCCTTTGGAGCAAGTTCATTCACGACACTGGGGCCATTTTGAAAACCATTATTCTTGGGATAGAAACAATCACATAGATACCTGACATGGGATGGTAGTACCATGGAAATAATGGTAACAACATCACAACTACCTGAATGTGATCCTAACTGACTTACTCTCTAACGTGTTCTTCACTACTCAAGGTCACTTAACACTTCTGTCGGTCATGCGGCTCAGTCCCTTGACTAATTCTCTAGTCTTCTCTGATACATTCAATAAACACAGGTGATCTTCACTAGTTTATTATGAGTGGGTTTTGGAACAGGTTCTCACAATGTAGCCTGACTGTTTTTGAACTTACCATGAAGTCCAAGCTTCAAACTCGAAGTAAGTCTCCCTTCCTCAGGTGCTGGAATTACAGGCTAGTGTTGCTAATCCTGGATGCTCACTATTTCGTTCACTAGCCAGTAACAGTTCTCCTACTTGAAAAGGCTCTTTGTGTTACTTTTAAATTCACTGTTTAGCAGCCTAAAACAGTAATACCCCCAATTAGTGTCAGAGAAACACAGATTTAAAAGAATATAAAGTGTTTCAGAGATTCAGAGTGAATAAGTTGAAAAGAAAAACCCAACACAATTCTAGTTTCTTGGCTAACACACTGCTGATCATACACATTACTTCTAGGTGTGGGCCCAGATGATGGCTTCAAGCATGGGAGTACCTTATTGCCTGTGTCATGAACTTTGTGACAAGGAGACTCTACAGAAATATCTGTAATATATGACATGTACATTAATGCCAAGATTTTAATGTGACTTCTTCCCAAGCATCATGCCCCTAAAACTGTAAGTGGCCAGAATATGTGAAGAATTTTGTAAGTGGGTCAAAATCAGTCAGTGATGATAATTTTAAAATGCTTGTTATCGCTTGAGCCATCTTGCACTAAGCAATTCAATGAAAAGTAAGTCTCGTATTTCCTGTTTTCTGTTCAGTTTAGCTGCAGCACATTTGTTCTGTTTTCTGTGACAGGGAAGCAGCTATATTCAGTAAGAAAACAGTAAGTCAATGGTTTATGAAAGGAGGGAAAACAAAGCTAAGTGGGGTAAAAATATTTTCATTAAACTGAATGATCTCTCTTAATAGCTAGAGCTCATCATTTGAGTTATGATATGAAATCTTTCTAAAGAAACCTTGTCATTTTAAAAATTAGCTTAATATGTGCTTTTACTACAATTAAAGTAGGTAAAATCATGCAAGTATTAATTAGTTGACATTCTGCTATGTGATCCAAATATTTTTCCATATTAATTACCTTTCTGAAGATATTAAAAAGTCATCTGTGATGGCTATCCTTGATTCTCAACTTGACTCCATCTGGAATTAACTAAAATTCAAGTGGCTGGGTCCATGTTGGAGATATTTATTTGTTTGTTTGATTGTTTTTTGTTTGTTTGTTTGTTGCTTGTTTTTAATTAAAAACATTCAAATTTGAAGACCCACTTGAAGTCTGGACCCTTTGAAGTGGGAGTATCCACCTTTAGTTTGGCCAGTGCTTTCTTTTGCCAGCTTATGTAAAGGGCAAGGAAAGAGGAAACTTGCTGTCTTTACCTGCTTGTTCTGGCTCTTGTTGACAAAACCAAGAAGCCTACTTCTTCAGGATTCTGGTATACGCTGAAAGCAGCAGAAAGATCTATCCCTGTGGACTGAACAGCTACTACATTCTTGAACTTCTCTATGACCATTATTGGACTAGGTGGACCACAGCCTGTAGGCCATTCTAATAAATCCCCTTTATAGATTTTAAAAAGGCCCTTATAAAGATTCATGCTGTAAGTTCTATTCCTCTAGAGAACCTTGAGTAATACATCATCCATTTCCAAAAGCAACTTTTGTTTTCTCACTTGGAAAACTGTCACAACATCCTGACTGTTAGAACAGGATTCATTGTTCTCATTTATTGGACAATATGATAAGTACATAAATCAGTCATTCGGAGCTTGCTTCTGTATAGCTTCTGTTTTCACCGCAATCTCATCTACAGGTTGTGAAAAAGGTTCCTGTGCTACTTTTGCTTTACTTCAGCAGCAAAACTGAGGGATTCATTCCCATCATGTAGAGAGGAAACTACATTCAGCTCTTAGAAATACACACAATGGGTATTACTCTACAATCTTTAATGGTATATCATCTTGTGCCCATGTCCTTTCCTTAGGTGAATGTGATCCCCACTTCAAATTGTGGTATAGGGGTAGGCCAGTACATGATAATAAGTGGATTTCTAAGTTTCCTGGTGATGTAGAGAAAAGAGAGAAGTAGGCTGTTTGCCTTATGTGAGCCCCAAACCTGACATTTTTCTCTCTCCTATATTTATGGCTTTAAAAAATCAAATCCTATTATAAAGTCATAGATGCTTCAAAGTGTCAAAATCCACCATAGGAAGCCATCTAAGGATGCAGTTCCATAAGTTTCCTTCTGATGTTTTCAAGTTTATAAGGATGTTCAAATATTTTGCCCTGTTTTTCTGTCCTTTCTTTATAATCCTTAGTTCTAATAGTCCTTCGTGACTGAACTTTTAATTACTATGGTATATATTTTAAGTATCTATTCTTGGATCCAGTTTTATTCTGTATTGTCAGCAACATCCTATTTTTAAGCACGTACTTCATAGCAATAAAAAACAAAAAAAGGATTTTTCTTTAAAGAATTATAGAAGACTGTAATTGCTAACCTTTTATACTTTTCATAAACCTTACTGTAGAAAAATGACTCTAAATTTTCACAAAAGATTTTAATAGCATCAACTGATAAATTTCAATTAACATTTTCATATGAGACAGGCCAGTGGTGATAACTATAATTTTGTAAATGTAAATAAATTTTTGAAAAGTTTTTTTCATACCTAACAAAATATTTCCATAGGATAAGGATACAGTATTTTTTTTCTTTAACTTACAATTATTTTAAATTGCAGTTTAAATAACCTGGGTATAGTAAAGAACTAGAGATTTTTATTTTTAATTTATATTCAAGCTTTATTTCCTCCCTCCATTTTACTATAAATGTTCTAATTTTTCTTTAACATAAAAGACAAAACATCAAAAACTGGAAACATATGGTTTTTGGTGAGATAGTGTAATTTAGGGTTTTACATTTTAACAAGGAAAGACACATTTTGGATGGATCTGGGAGATTGCATTCTGAAATAAATCAATCACAGTTCTCTTAACATATAAAACAGATGGAACACCTGCATAAATGTATATTTATTCATTTGATTTTACAATAGTCTAATAAGTGGGTAATGTAGTTTGCATTTGCTACTAGTTTGCAACTGAGAACCATCCAGCAGCCAGTACCAGCCAGTATACAAGTATTCTAAGTAAGGCTGTTTTAAGTATTGGAAACTTAAACAAAGTAACTTATTTAGCAAAAGAAATGCACCTGTCCTATTTGCTCTCTGGGAAATTGACAGTAGAGCATGAGACTCCTAATCTCAGGGTCTTGAGTTCAAGCCCCATGTTAGGTGCCACATGACTAAGCCTGCTCAGTCAGTGAGCATCTCAAGAGAGGGAGTGAAGTTTAAAGGAAAAATAAAAAGACAATTAGACAACTAGTGTTATAATTAGAATAACTCCCGCAAGCGTTGAAGTGGGTTTATTTTGTCCAAGTCTGTTTTTATATCATTCTACATACATACAAGTGATATGGTCAGTTCTATGACATAAACAAAGTAGTCACAGAACAAACAAGGCTTAAACAAAGGTCCCATGGTCACTGTATTCACTGATTTATCAAGGTCAAGCTACAAAAAATACATTCCTCTGCTCTATTTTTCTTGAGCTTACATTCTTGTCCTAGACTAATGTCAAATGGTGTTCTTGCCAATTTCCTTGAAGAATCACCACGGGAGATCAAATTCTAGAGTAAGTCTTTTTTTCTCTGTATATATATAAAGAGAGACATTAATGTCAAGAATGCACATCAAGTATATATACAGCTTGGTTATCTCATTGGCTTAACATATCAATGAAAGGAAATGCATGGGACCCAGGATACAACAAGATGATGTTCTCAGGACAAAGATTTGTCATAGAGCGACAAAGGGCAGGGAATGGTAGACGAAGACAGGATGTAAAGGAAAAGGAAGAGGAAGAGAAAAGGGACAAGGGAGAGCAGGAAGGTATATTTCCCTGGAGACAAAGTATTTCCTCTCCAGAGATAAGACAGAGGAGACTCAAGGCAAATGTCAGTTTATAAAGGGAAAGGGGAATCCCTGCGTGAAGATGAGTTGGTTTGTTTTGATTGGCTATGTTAATTTGGAGTAGTCAAAAGGGGGCTTTTGCTTGCTGGACATAAATACTTTGATAGCTAGACCTTGGTGGCCAGCCTGATGAGTAAGTGGCCAAATAGGGCAGACACCTTGGTAGCTAGCTTTAGGAATGTAGAGGGAACAGAGAGAAAAATTGAAAAAAAAAATGCCAGTGCCATGTTTGCCATGTTTGGGCCTGTTAGAGATCTTCAACCATGGTTAAACACATCAATTAAGATACATAACTAATATCACAAGAACAAACTTTGTCTCTTTGCTTTGCATCATTTTTCTCATGGCTTTTGAAGTCATGTAGGCCTCAAAGAGCAATGACATGTTTTGATATGTAAACCATGTCATTATTTTCAATATAAATTAATCATGTGATATCTTTGCTTAATTATCATCTAGAGTCATTATTAGTTCATGATAACTGAAAATCAGGTTACTAATGTGTGGTTTTTAGCAGTAAAGAGGTCAATTCCAAATTTGCTTTAAGTTGGGCAAAATAATTTTAAAAGCCTTTCCTTATGAGCATAAATATTTCTAATATATAAATGTAAATAGAATCCCTGTGGAGAAAAAAATATATATATATATACATATATATGTATATATACATATATATGTATATATAGTTTTCTAATTTATTGGAAACTCCAGCTGTTTGGAGAAATGCTGTACTTTCTCATATACAATTTATCCTATACCAATTTAAACAAATACATATAAAACATTACTCAATGTAATATTATCCCAAACATAAAAAAACATTGTGATACTGATAAATGTAATTTAAATACTATAATATTAATAACCTTATTTTGATCTATTAAACTACAAATCCTCATATGGAAAAACCATAATTTTAATTTTGTTTTACAATCTTTCTTTGGTGGAATATATATATATATATATATATATATATATATATATATATACACACATATATATACACACACACATAGTTTTAGTTAAAATGATTTTAACTAAAAAAAAAAGTTTAATTTATTTGGCTCCAAGCACAATGTTTTGTGAACACATCTTATAAAGAGCTACTGTAAAAGTCCAGGACAATCCTGTCATAAATTCTGTCATTGATGCACTCCAGAGAGAAAGAATCCTGCTTAGCTTATGTTTCCTGTTCTTAAACTACAGTGATGCTGTCATAAAAGGATGTTACACTGAAATGCAAAAGTAGCAAAGAGGTGTGTGTGTGTTTGTGTCTGTGTGTTTATGTGTGTGTATCTGTGTGTTATCTGTTGTTTTTATCCTTTGTTTTATTATTTATCTTTGTTATTTTTTCTAGTGAATTAGAATATATACATATATATATGTTGAAATACCCCTGACAGCTAAGTTCAAGTCTATAAACATTATATTTTAGCATGAATTATTCTAATTATGAATAGCAGGAATGAAGGATTGCTTCTCATATCCCACTCATATGGAATAAATTATTCAGATCCATTTACTATATTTTATCTTCTAGAATCACTTCTGAATGATGTTTTTGATAACAAAAGAAAAAAATGATCCTTATTCAATTATCAAATCATTCAGTTTTTTTTATTTTTATGGTTTTACAGTGTTAATTTCCTTTAAAATAATTCAGCAATGTTTTATTACACATTTCTAAAATTAATATATAATATAATCTCATTAATAATTCATTTTACCTGTAATTTATAAAGATTTTTATTAAAACTCTGTGGGATTTTTAAATTCTCTCTCCAATATTGAGAATGTTTACTTTGATCTTGCCTAATGATATCAAACTTAGATTTTATGTTGGGTTTTAGATAAATATGTCAGTTGGTTCCATTTATAGAAATCATAGCCATCACATTTTAATATTATATTTTATTATGAAATATATTTGGATTTATATTATATTGCTCAATGAACACAAGTGAACTTTAGGGAAATATATGGACAGTAGTTGGGCAATATTAAATCAGTATAAACACTATTGTCGAATGGGTACTTATTAAATAGATAAAGGCTCCACTCCATATGAGGACTGTGTCCTAACAAAGTCTAGACAGTGTATTAAAATTAGCCATTTAATATAGAGGCAACATTAATATGCTTACAATACCTTTTTTTAAAAGCAGGAGTATGGCATTCATGTATTCTAGGATATCATTTTATAATTTACTAAGCAGAAAATCATTAATAAAAATATGAAAAACTAAACTGAGCAATAACACATGTGATCTAAATATCACTGGGAAAATTTCTTAGAACAGAAATTATAAAACATAATTAAACTGTTATGTAATTAACATAATCATGGTATTAAGAAGATTTTTTTTGTGTCACATCAAATTGATTTCTTAAATGCCATGATCAATATTCACCTACACATGAGAACTGCCAATGTGTACAGAAATGCCATTCACCTACACATGAGCACCGCTAATCTGTACATGCAGGCCATTCACCTACACATGAGCACAGTTCATGTGTACATGCAGTGCTTTTGTCATTGTCTTGTTTCTCTGACAAAATTCCTGATGAAAGCTACTTAAATAGGAAAGGGTTAATTTTGGCTTATAAGAGAGAGTTTCCATTACAGCAGAATAAATCTTAGAACTAGGAAATGCCTGGTTACATTATGCCCTTAGTCTAAAAGCATAGTGACGGATGAATGTGTTTTGCTTGCTTTCTCTTTTCTACACAGTTTATTATTGCTACACCCTATGGAATGGTATCACCTTTAAGGTAAGTCATCCATCAAAATTAACTTAGTCACTCTATAGTCACTCTATTTCCTTTCAGACATGCCCAAAGGATTGTTTCCATGGTCATTTTAAATACTATTAGGTTAACAATAAAGATTTACTATCATGACACAGTGTCATAATTTTGAGAGGCTGTAAAAGCCAGGACACACATGTAACACTACCTAATATGACTCATAGTAAAAAATTTTCCTCATAACAACTTAGTGCATATATATATATATATATATATATATATATATATATATATATTAACTCTTAGAGAACTATATTGGGATGCCCATCACAAGATCACAAGAGAAGTAACGTAAATAATAGAGTAATTGGTATTATTTTGTAGTAATGATTATATATGCTTCGTTCTTAAAATTTAAAAAAACAAATGCAATAAAATTATGTCTTCTATTGCAGATATGTAAACAAACGATTTCTCATCTGATATAGAGAAAATGAGAAGTCAAAGAAATAATTCCAACTAAATGTATGTTAAAGAACCAGAAAATTCATTGTGGGTTCTTTAAAGACTTTGGTGAAAGGTTAGGAAGAATGGACTTAAAGGCATTATCAAAAGCAGCAACACAGGTGCTCCCCACAAACTTGCCAAGAGCTAAGTAGATGAGAAATTCTCTCTTAATCACTGATGAGAACCTTGTGAGTTTCAAGAGCTTCTGAGAGACCTGTAAGTGTTGCTTACTTCCTGAGATTTGTAAATTTCTTTTTTACATCCTGAGTTTAATGTGCCTCCCACTGTGAGGAAATTTGGAGGGAGTAGCTACCCAACAAAGTGTTGTTTTGCCAACAATACGTGGGCTGATATGGATACTTTGAAATCTGAAGTCTTATTCCTGGATAACATAGTACTGTCTACTGAAAGGGTACATTGCTTTGAGGACACAAATGTGTGCTCTTTTAACTCCTCCTGAATGTTTACATAATTGCTTCAAATATGACTCTGCATCTATGAAGTTAACAATTTTTTGCTTGTTGTTATTATTTGACTGTTTCCTATTATGAGAAAATGTTAGGCAAAATTATGTGCTTTATAACTATACTGGTTAAAATAATGAAAATATAGTATATGCCGCGTGTTAGAGGAAAATATACAAACCAAACATAAACTCCAACAAAAGGTATGACACAGAATGATTATTCTGGTGAGGCCACCATGCTTTTAGATGAGATATTTAGAAAGATTTATCTTTATGCTGCAGTTATTACATTGGATTTGCAGTGGTTTGAATAGGAATGGCCCCATAGGGCCATATATTTAAATGCTTCATCATCATAGATTGATTAGAAGGATTAGGGGTGTGGCCTAGTTGGAAAAAGTATGTCATTAGGGTGAGGGGGGAAGTTTGAGGTTTTAAAAGCCCAAGCCAGGCCCTGGTTTTCTCTCTGACTGCATATCAGGATACTAAGGTTTCAGATACTACCCCAGTGCCTGTCTGTGTGTTGCCATGCTCCTTGCCATGACGATAACGGACTACTCTAAGCTGTGACCATGCCTCCAATTATATTTCTCTTTTTACAAGAGGTGTCTTAGTTGTTATGGCTCTTAACAATAATAGAACAGTGCCTAAGGCAGGATTTATACCAGTTTTAAGCATGGTTGGTCTCTGTTTTCTAATCTTATTTATTGTCTGGCCTGAGAAGCACTGGCAAACTTTCTCCCAATGTACACTGCCAAGGCTGCTTTGGTATGTTCATTCTTTTCCCTGTCTCTTGTATTTGTCAGCATGTGATTCCTCCTTTAGAACATCTATGGCATGTACAAAGCAGTCTCTTCCCTTTGACTTGACTTCCATTTCAGGTTAGTTGCAGTATGATCTTCACACAAACTCTTATACAGATATTTCCCCAGGCACTTCTGAGAAAAAAAAAAAAAGTTTAATATGAAGAGCATTACTCCAAAAGTGCTCGTGGTAGATATTTCTACAACCTCTCAAAGGTTTTCAGCTTAGACATTTTCTGATTCCCATTTGCTGTGTTCAGAACTTCTGTAGAGGTGGATATTTTATTGTTTCTCCTGACTCTTGTGTGTTATTCCTGGAGAAATTATTGATTCAAGGGTTTTGAGTGACAATTACTCCCTTTATCCTCTGCTATGAGACATCATGCTCTATTTTCTGAAACATAGTTGGCACTGAGACTTCAGTGCTTTCTGTTCCTTAGATTTTTCTATAAGTTTGTGTCTATTGCTTGTTATTCTCTGAAGGTTTGAACCTGGGATTCCCTCATCTCAGGTGCTAAGATACTTTGTTGAAGGATTCTTCTTCTCTTAAGCAGGTACAGTAGATGAGAACTTTGATCTATTTAGAGAAGAAGACAGGATGAAGATTTTATGTTTTGAATGGCACTCTGTACTTTTGTCTAGCACTTAAGGAAGATTATGACTCTTCAGAAATCACCATGAAGACCACAAGATGCATAGGTCTCTGCACCCTAAGCGTAAAGGCATCTGCTTTGATCTCTAGGCTCTAATACTGATGATCTTAAGTCTCCCACTTTGATAGTCCTTAACCCTTGAGGAAAGTCTCAGTTAGAGATAATCTGTGTGCTTGAAGTTGCTCAAAACTGTTTTTGTGTTTGTTTTGTTTTGTTTTGTTTCATTTATTTATTTTTATGAGACTCCCAGAGTTTAAAGAACTTGTTCTGGAAACAAGCCATTGTACTTAGCCTCTTTGCAGACTCAGAGTAACCCTCTGTTGAGTCTGGATGCTTCAACTCACAGAGAAAAAATGCTGTCTCTTGTCTTTTTTTTATTATTTTTTACATTTTTTTTGCCAGTACCCTCATGATGTTTGAATGAAGCTTACATCCCATGTACCAGGATCAAACCTATGCCTATCTAGTTGCCATCTCTAGAGGTTTGAAACTTATAACTTTATATTTTTCATACATCCATGAAATTTTCTAACAAAAATATCATCTTGTTACAAAGTTGTTTATTGTTCTAAGAATCAACCATTTGACTAATCAACCATTTATGTGGTTTTTCAACCACCATTTAAATGTTTATCTATTAAAATAAACAAACAAATGAAAACCAAAACTATAAAGTAACAGAATATTCTAATGAAAATGTCATATAAAATCAATAGAAATAAAAAAGTATATTTATATTCAAAACTTAAAAGTAAGTAAACAAGTATGAAAGTTACCATCTGTTCATGAATAGAAAAATCAATTACCAAGATATGATTTCAATTTTAACATTTATAAATATATGAATTAAAATTTTAATGAAATTCATAAAAAATAATGTTAATGGGAAGCATTAAAGATAGCTTTAGCGACACCAAAATGCATCAGTGTCAAATTAAGGGGAAAAAAAAAAAAAACGAAGCACTTTCCCTTGGATTAATTTAACCAAGTATAAAGTAAGTTCTCTGATTCTTTCTGTGTCTATCTGTCTGTAGCTTGTATTGTAGTTTATATTTTTGTTGTATATCCGTCTGTACCATCATGATGCATGTGACTCTATCTTGTCTCTAGCAATGGGTTTTGTTCTGTAATTATTGAACAGCACAGAAAGCATCACATGGGGAAAAGAGTGAGGGGTATTTTGCAAAAAGATAATTAATAGTTTTATAGAAGGTTGAGTTCTTTACTCCAAATTACCCAAAGCATTTAGTACTGCAAACATAGTACTTATCAAATAGGTTCTGTATGCTATATCTAGCATTTATGATTTTTTTTAGTAAATTATTATCCTATCACATATACATGTACATCTCATTAATCTCTGGTTCAGGAGAAAGTTCAATAAATATTCTAGATTAAAGCTATGCTATTCCTTGGGTTGTAGAAGTTAAGTTTATGTAAAATCCATGACAAGTAAGGCTGTCATTTTATTGATCTCTTGAAGGTAAATTAAACAGACAGGATGAGTACATAGAAAAATATCAAGTTGTCTTAAGCAAGTACAATGTGTATTATTAATTCAACTGAGCGTTATAGCAAAAGTTCCAGTCTCTCTGGACATTGGAGATATGCTTATAAAATTATCACAAGATGTTGTATTGGCTATTAACAACTTGATATGACTAAATACCTTGATAGGTGTCATTGACCGTGTCTCAGATCCTAAGGTAGACAACAATCAAATCAAAATATTATTAGTCAGGATAAAGTTTCACATCACCCATCACAGTGTAAGTTTTTATCCAACTTTCCAAGAATTAGAAGAACTAATAGCAATATTTTCAAAGAGACTAATTATGTGATAAGGTGAGGTGATATCTGAGGTTTTATTGCTATGAAGAAAAAAGGCCACACCTACTCCAACAAGGCCATACCTCCTAATAGTGCCATTCCCTGTGGGCCACACATAACTCATAGCTCATAACTCATAAACATGAGTCTATTGGCATCAAACCTATTCAAACCACCACAGGTGACGTTAAAGAATTCACTGTGTGTGTGTGTGTGTGTGTGTGTGTGTGTGTGTGTGTGTGATGATCTACTTTTCTGATCAAGCTGTCTGTCATGTTCCACGTAAATGTTTCTAAATCTTTAGATGACTGGTGGCTCCTGCCCAAGTCATGAATTAATAATACAACTAAGTTAGGTCCTTAAACTAATTTCATTCCAGTTACTTTTTAATAATGTACAACTTATGATTAGATTAAAAAGAACAAAAATGGCAGTAGTATGAGAAAGACAAGGAGGATAAGAAAGTAGAATATGATATCTGTGATTCCATATGTGGAAGGCACTATGAGTTATACACATGTAAAAGTAAGAACTGAAAAACAGGACATATTACTGTCAAATGCAAGTAATATCAATTATGCTTCCATGTAGGGAGCTAATAGAGAACAATCTGAAAGGTTAATTACAAAAACAACTCTTTGCTATTGTTGTTTGTTTGTTTGTGCTTTGTTTGGTTATGTCTTGTTTGAGACAATGTTTCTCTGTGTAGCCTTCTGTCCTTGAACTCAGTCTATAGACCAGAATGACCTCAAACTCACAGATATCCATCTGCCTCTGCCTCTTGAGTGCTGAGATTAAAGGAATGTGTCACCACACCTAGCACAACTTTATTTCTAATAATAACATAAATTTAAGCTGCTTTGAAATTGGCTAATGCCAAAGCTTAAAGACCTGTCAATAGAATACACTCTATGGCATGGAAAGAATTAAAAGACATCATTACTGAAAATACAGCACATTTTGGTAGACATAGTGAAAGATTTAATACTATTAATATATTATTTCTACCCAACATAAGAAAAAATAAAATCCTATCATAATTCACATGAGTTTTTGCAGAAACAGCAGTCATTCTAAAATTCATAAGAATTCTCTAAAGGCCACAAATACTTGATGCAATCTTGAAATAAAACTTGGTGACTTACATCTTGATTTCAATATTTATTGCAAACTGTAAAAGCCCTCTTAAGATGGTACAGACATACAGACAGGAATATAGATAAAATTAATAATAGAGCCCTTCCCCCTTTAAAAAACAAAAACAAAAACAAAAAAAACTTCACGAGGGCTGGAGGAGCATTGACTACTCTTCCAAAGGTCCTGAGTTCAAATCCCAGCAACCACATGGTGGCTCACAACCACCTGTAATGAGATCTGATGCCCTCTTCTGGTGCTTCTGAAGTCAGCTGCAGTGTTCTTATGTATAAAAATAAATAAATCTAAAAAAAACAAAAACAAAAAACCCAAAAATTGTCATACTCTGTGAAGCAGGATTCTCTAGAGAAACAGAAACAGTAGAATGACTATATACTTATTAAAAATGAGTGTTTACTAGATAGGTTCACATAGTAGGAACAGGATGTCTGAGAACCTGATAGCTAGCTGTTCAGCCCGGGAGGGTATTGAGTTCATGTTGGAAGGTTAAAATGCTGGGTCAGATCTTAGAGCAGCAACATTTTGATAAAAATGTAAATAACGAAGAAAAGAGAAAAGCAAAGCTGCACTATTTATCCTGTATCGGCTTTATATCTGAGCCACCACTAGGTGATGTTATCTACTCTAGGGGATGTTCTTTCCCCTGAGTAATAGAAACGGCTTCCCAGATTTTGTCATAGCATGTTTCAATTTCAGATTCACTCAGTTTGACAATCACCATGACACACATACATGGTGGATAAAAGATACTTGAAGAGTGTACTACAGCCACTCAATTGTGAAATCACAGTTCTTTCAACCATGGTCATAAAAAAACTGACATGCAAAAACTAAAATGGTGAGGATTGGCATGAAGACCCAATGGGTAAACACTCAAAGCCCAAACAAGACAATTTAAGTTAAAATCCCCAGAACACGCATAAATCTAGACACCATAGTCTTTCTACAGTCCCAGGCTTCCTATAATGACAGGAATGAGCTAGACTGGCACATGCAACAAAGAATAACAAATGAGAATGTATCAAACAAGGTTCAAAGTAAAGATCAACACCTGAGGCTCTCTCTCTCTTTCTCTCTCTCTCTCCTCCCCTCTCTCTCTCACACACACACACATACACACACACATCATACACAACATACATGTACAAATACACACATACATAAACATTTTTACACAAATCACTACTTTCAAAAATAAAAATGAATCCACATATGATACAATTTATTGATTAACTCAACATGAACTCAAGTCAAAAGTTGTAAGACCAAAATTGTAAATCTCTCAAAAGAAAACCCAGCAAAAATCCTCACATAATTGGGCTTGGTATATATTTTTTATATATAAAATGAAAGGCATAGATGGATGAAGGAAGAAAAATGATGAATTGGACATTATGAAAGCTATACAAAATAGCACAAAGTCAGTAAAAGATAGCTTAATCCACAAGAATATTTATAAGTGGGCTATATTTAGAATTTCTAATGTTCAGTGACAAAAATAATCAACTGATTAAAAAATAGAAGAGAGTAATTCAGACGAGAGTAAAGAAGAGTGCCAACATTAATAATTGCCCATGACAGGAAAGGGGCACTGTCACCCTTTAGCCCCACTCCAATATCAGAATGCTGAGGCCGCAGGTCCCTAGGATGGGAAAAGGGATCAGAAAAACCCCAGTTTGAATTTCTTTAATGGCATTTTGCTGCCAGCAATAGGCAGTAAGTTTCCACTTCTTTGTGGCTTTTGTCTGTCTAGCAGTTTCTATTTTTCAGAAATGTGGCTCATTTCCCCTGGCATACAGTGTACTATTATAACACAAAGAACAAAGGAAGTCAGGGTGCCTACTCTTATCACATCCAATCAAACTTCAGCTATTTCTGTCCTCATGGACAAAAACTGAGACCCAGTCCCTACCACAGAAGAAGCAGAGAGACACCTTTAGAAACATAGAAAAGGGCAGGGAAGGAGATCAATAGTAATGCACCTTAGCCAACATAAAGACCCCAAGCCCCTTAGAGTCAGTGGTACCCCAGCTCTGGGTAGCCTCCTCCCTATAAGTAAACACAATAAAAATGAGCTTTACTTTAATTTCCCAGTGACTGCTTTATGGTATTTTATTTTTTTAACAAGCACAGTGAAAGAACCTACTTGCCTGACAGTGTGGAAGGCCTAGCCATAGTGGAGGACAAGCTGATCAGTCCTAAAAAACAAATGAAATATCATATATCGATTCTGTTTCAGGGAATGTGTCTAAAGTAGTTGATAATGGGATGTGGAAGATGTGGCAATACATCCTTGTCCATAACTGTGTTATTCATAATGATAAAAAAAGATAAAGTATATATATATATATATATATA
>NW_022196895.1:83824462-83865508 GCF_008632895.1 Mastomys coucha
TATATATATATATATATATGTATGTATGTATGTATACCTGTCTGTAGAAAAGAAATGGATAAGCAAAACTTGGAATGTAGGGACAATAGAATGTTATCTCTCTTTAAAAGGAACATAAATTATAACATTTACTTGAGTGTGGAGAAACACTGAGGGCAGGGTTGCAAAAGAATTCAACTAGTGATCCAAAAGACAATCAACTGCATGTCCCACTTGTTTTCTTCTACAAGTTTTGTGATTTGGGTCTTGTATTTTGGATTGGTATTGATGTTGAGTTTATTGTTAATATATGGTATTAGATACAGAGTCAACTATTCCTTTAACGAAACCTCCACTGCATGTGTATGTGAGTGTGTGTGTGTGTGTGTGTGTGTGTGCATGTGTGTGTGTGGTATGTGAATGTGTAAATGTGTAAATGTGGATACAGGTTGAACACACTTGTACTGGTAAGAACATGTGTACTGGTAACAGAATAACCTCAGGTGGTGCTCTTGCCTTCCACCTAGTATGAGGTACGTCAAGTAGCCTCAACTATAGCAACTAAAACTAGCATGGGGGTGATGGGTATAGTGTTTTAGTCTTAGAAATTGGAAAGAGGTATGAGGTCAGCTGACACTGCAGTTCTGCACTATAAATGTATTTAGTACTGATGAAATACATATCACTTTTGGATAAGAAGATCGGGTATAGTGATTTATGCCTGTAGCTAAGTATCTGAGGCAGGAGTACCTTTAGTTTCAGACCAGTCTAGACTCTGTAGTGAGACACAGTCTCCCTCAGGAAGGTGGGTCAAATGGACCTCAAGTTTAAGTCCATCCTGCTACATAGTAAGACTTAGTCTGAGAAAAAAAATCAAAAGCAAACACAACTAACATGATGCTTAATATGGTAAACTTCATGCTATGTGTGAATGCTTACAGTCAACAGAAAACTACCAGTATAGTAGAAAAGTCTGTTAACATTTATACATAAATTGTTGCCAAACCAAGAAACACTAATGTCTCTTAAATTTAAGTGATTTATTGCTACTCACTTTATATGTCATAAAAACGACTGCAAAGTATTCAAATGTTAAGGTTTGAAATATCAACTTTTGTATGCTGTGTCAGGAGGATGAAGAGAAATGGACATTCTACATGGCAGAAAATGGGTATAGTGGTAATAAATATTTTTTTCTTTTCACCCAAAATTATGCACTTAGCAATCTATCATAACTCTATAGCATCATAAGATAATAATATACATTAGTATAATATTGATGGCATTTAAAATTTTTGTTATAGTAGAGGATTGCAAATTCAATCATCAATAGGAGGAGAGAACCTCGGCCCTGTGAAGGTTCTGTGCCCCAGTATAAGGGAATGCCAGGGCCAAGAAGTGGGAGAGGGTGGAGTAGCAGGCATGGGGCGGGGGCAACAGTGGTTTGTTCTTGTTGTTTTTGTTTGTTTGTTTGTTTTTTGGAGGGAAAACTGGGAATGGAGAAATTTATATGTAAATAAAGAAAATAATAAAAAAAAAGGAAAAAATGTCGTATCTATCAATTAAGACTCTGATGTAAAGCTTAGCAATTAATAAATAAAGCATGTATCAAATGATCAAAACATCTCTATATAAACCAGTAAAGAAAATGGCATGGTAAACAAGTGGATTTATTAGATTTATTTGTAATTTGTCCATCAATATCATTAAACTTCTCTATATAAACCAGTAGGGAAAAGGTAAAGTACACAAATAGGTGAATATATTATATATATTTACACTCATTTTCATACATTTAAATATCAATGAAGCACATGTCAAATAGAAGATAGAAGTCTGTCATGTGAACCAGATATAGAAGGGAAGGATTTGAGGGACATTTACTCTTTTTTAAAAACAATAGATTAAGCATTCAAATTCTTATAAACATTTGACACATTTATTTTTTAATTAAATATTTGAATAGGAGGCAATTTAAATGGTATTTTCTTCATGTTATATTCTTAAAGTTTGTTCTGTTTTCTGTGTTTAAATTTTTCTGTTTTATTTTACAAACACAAGACTCAAGTCTTTTAAAATTGTTCTATATGTTGCAATAAATAATTTGAATTTTTATATCTATTGTAATTGTTTTAATCAACTGCTCTATAATTTTTCATGAGTTTCATAATTACTAAATCACTTATAAATATTTAGGCTGAATATTTTATTCATTTCCATTTTTTACTCATGTTTTCGTTATAGTCTATAATTATAGATTAGAATAATCTAGATAGTATATTGAAATCACCTTGGTAGCTTATGTTTTAGTTTATGCTTAGGGAATTGCCATTTTTATTTCACTGCTCCTGTCATTGCTCCACTATCAAGCTCTGAGTTCAGATTTTGGGATGCAGAGGCACCAAAGAGACAAAATGGACCTGAAATGACTCCTGAGTGAACTGTGTACAACCTACCATCGCAAGAACAGTATATGTCCTACTATTGCAAGAATAGTGTCTGACCTTCCATAGTGAGAACAACATCTGACCTACCATCTTGACTTCTCCATATCTCCAACTAAAGTCTTTACTGGTGTTCCTTGTCACAGGCGTGATTGATATTTCTTGGGCTGTGGTTTCTGAAGTAAAATTTAAGTTTCTATGAAGTAATTATTGTAAATCTAAAATAATTTATGGTAACCCAGCATGAAGAGTTAGTTGCAGGATCCATATGTACTTGTACACCACATAGTTCATACAGTAACAAGAAGAAACAAAAATGCATTGAGAAATCTATATATGCACTTTCAAAGATTCATTAAATTAATCATCTACCACCTTAGAATTAACAGTTTGACATATGTTTTCTCCTATTTTAAACTCTTTACTTTTGTTTTTATTGCATGCAAACTCACTGCATGCAAATTTCAAGACAGGTACAAATTAAAAATTGAAGATTAATTTTCCTTGTTAAAATCAGAGAAGGCTTTCTCCAGCCTATTTTTCCTAGATCATTAACTTTATAAAACTTAATGAAAAGTACTTTGCCTGTCTTTTTGAAATGGAGGTAAAACTTTTAAAACATTAAATATACCTTTTTGTCAGCTTTAAGACCTAGGAATATCTTTCTCAAATACATTAGAGCCATCTTATTAAAATGAAGTCATATAGACAAATAAAGGCGGTCTTTGGGGCAGGTGAAAGAGTGAGTGCTAACCTAACCTCTGGTATTAATCCAGGTAGAATAGCCTCCCATGAAGAGGTTAACTGACGCAATGTGTTATGGATGCAAATTAAATTGCAGGCCATGGGAATATGGGCATATGTTTCCACATTGCTCCTTCAAGTTCAAATGATAACTATCTGTAAGTTTGAATAATTAGTATTGATCAAGCACTTTCAAAATAGTTTTCAAATATTATTCAGAATATAACTTTCAATTTAATATGGAAGTCATCATACAGAAATAGCAACAACAGTAATTACAGTCTAATTTGTTTATGAGTTTACACTAATAAACAAAACAGAAGGAAACAAATCCTTAAAATTAATATATTAGTAAGAAAGGTAAAACCAGGCTCAGAACTGGAAGTAGAATTTATACAAATTTGTGCATCACTTACATGTAGCTTCTACCAAGGAAGCTAAAAGAATATATAGCCAGGCAGTGGTGGTGCACGCCTTTAATCCCAGCACTTGAGAGGCAGAGGCAGGCAGATTTTGAGTTCGAGGTCTACAGAGTGAGTTCCAGGACAGGCAGGGCTATACAGAGAAACCCTATCTCGAAAAACCAAAAAAAAAAGAATATATAAAATTGTTTCTGGACTCCAAGGTTTCTTGGATCCTTCTCAATATATCATATACACATTGGTTTTTGGTGCAATAATGGGAGAGTTATCCAAATAAAATACATCACAGGTAAAACAATGAGTACAAAATTAAGTTTGTGCTTTTAACAAAATCTCACTAAATTAGCAAAATACATTGAAATAAGTATTGATCTGTCTAACCACAGAGGATAATGTTTAGCCATTCTTCCTATTAATGAGCTTTTCTCAGTAATGAGACTAAATGTACTAAAACTACATAAACTAATAAATATCTAGTTAGATTGATAGAAAAAGGATGAGAATATGCTACCTTATTGATCACATTGATACATATACACACAAACAAACACAAATCAAAAACAAAATACAAAAACAATACCATACATACAGGTATGATTGGTGAACCAGGCTGCATGTTATGTTGTAAATCGAATTTTAAATTAATATCTAAAAGGTATAATCATTTATTTAAGTATCTCAAGAAAGAATTGTCTCATGTTGAAAATATATGAATGTTTTAATTACATGAATAACATATTCACAAGAGGAGAAAATATTGAAATTTAAATAAAGAAATTATTGATAATAACTTGTTAAAGAGACAAATACTGCTGTTTTTAATATATTTGTGTTTTAATAAAAAAGTGTTTAAATAACTGCAAATACCATTTCAGTCACAGTACTGTTTTATTTAATTTTATGTTACCTTCAAATTTTAAACAAAAAGTAATTTTCTTGTCACATTCATTTTAATATGTATTTTAATTTCATGAATATTGAATTTGAATACCCCATGATTATGAGACTGACTGGCTCTTCATATTTCCACAGAGGCTGACTTTTCTTCACATTGTAACTGTTAATACATCAAATCCTATGAGATACATTTAAACAGCAGTCTCTTTTATTTAATTATTGGCTATCAACACAATTTGCATAATATCAAATCAGTGAATATAATAAAAAGAGTTATGTTTCTCAGCAAAGACTACTTCAGAGAGGCTTGAGTTTAATTACTACATGAAGACTAATAAAAGATGAAGCACATTACTTTCCTATTTGTTTTTTGTTTTTTCTGGTTAAAGGCTAATAAAAAATAAATCTGTGCACATTTTTTCATCCGCATCCAGCATGATCTAATACTTAATAAAGAGTCAATAACCTTATTATGAAAATTGATCAAAATCAATAATATACAGACATTGGTTGATGATGCCAGACACCTTCCACAAAGCGTTTCCTGAAAGCATCATGCTCCTCTGGCCAGGCATTATTGGGAACACATCTTGAAAGGCACAGTAAGGCACAATGAATGCATGCAGATGCCTGGTGCTTGAGACTAAATTTAATCACCTCCTGCTTGTGACCACTTGGCAGCTTTGAGAACGTTCTCCCTGAACTAGCTATCTGAAGCCAAGCTATTAGATTGCTAATTAAAGAAGGTACACAGAAGACATGAACACTAGGAGTCCGGGGTAATTGGCTACAAAAAAGACAAGACTGGGACACGTCACTTTGTCTGCTCCTCCTGATTAGTCTCTAATTCGAATACCAATATTTCACTGCACGCCACAGTGCTCTGGGAGAGTTATCTGCCTCTCTCCATTGATGGATGGCTCTTGTGTGCAAAGGGAAAAATAGCAATTTTGTTTTATAGTTAATCTTCTGACATCCCTAGGAACAACAGGGAAGTCCACATAACCTTTCCTGTTCATCCTGATATGTCTTATTAAATATGACAAAGCAGAGGGAGGAAAAGAATCTTCTAATGAAACAAATAAGTAACTCTGTGTGATGGAAGTCACCCACCAAGCCCACCATGAAGCAAAGGTAATTATATTTGAAGTGCTTATATGCGCTGATAAAGCAAATCAAAACACTGTGTCTATTTCTCATCTACTTTTTCCATGTTTCATAAACGAAACATGTAAGAATAGGACAAAAGATGGAAAGAGAAGAGACATAGAGGGTGTGGATGTGTTTTCAAAAGCTTTGAAGAATCTTTTGTATGCTAGATATCCAAATTCTGACATTCTGTTTAATACAGTCAGTGGCTCAAAGAAATTAGATATTGTTTACTTTGCATTAGCAATGACAATAGGAAAACTGGATTACCAATGTATGTGTGTTATACGATAAAATATTCAGTGAATTTATAGTGTTTTTTTTTTTTAAAGATGAGGTTCATGCATCCCTAGCTGACCTTTAACTAACTATGCAGCCAACGATCACACTTTATCCTTCTGTCTGGAGGACTGGAGGGTCTTTACTCAATTGTTCCTGGGCTTTGTGCACACAGGATAGGCATTCTACTAACTGAATCATTGTCTCTAGACATTGGGAAATTTCTATTTTTACCTATAAGAAAACTGAAGTTCAGGTCAGAAGGGGATGTTCTAAGACCACAGCCAGTCAATTCTAGTCTTAAAATTTAATTCTAACTTCTGTTACTAACAACTTTATATAATTTAGTATATACTAAAGATGGCTGTTAATATTCATGAGGACTATGGCTCTTACAGGAAATTTATTATCAATATTTTATTTCATGCCTATATAATTAAAATGAATATGGTACTATTGAATAACTTAAATTTAAAGTTTTATAATTCTTACTTGTTTCCTTATTATATTTTATTCACTTCAAAATAAGATAAACCTTACACTCTATGAGTGCTGAAATAGTGACATCATCTTCCTGGATAAATGGTTTAGCACATAACACATTACATCAATAAGTTCAATTCCACGACCTTGTAAGGGCATAGGCATCCATATATCATATTTAAGAATAAAAATAATTTCAAGTAAATATCCAAAGATGAAAAATGCATCTGAATTTGGCTCAACTGAGAGAAGTAATGTTAGAGAGTTTGTGTCTGAGGATTTCTTAATTGAAAATGAAAGGTAACTTCTAGAAATTTCATCTTTCACCAAGCATAGAAATTCCAAGAAAAGAGGTATCCCATTCAACAAATACATTTTAAAAAATGTACTCTACAGCAATGTCCTGAGGGAAGGGTATACAGTCATTGAATCTAGGTTTTACAGGGAAAAGCTTTCAGAAACTCAGTGACAGAAAAATGAAATGTAGGCAAAAAAAAAAAAAAAAGAAAAAATTAGGACTTGTAACTTATTCTCTTTTCTCTAATCCTTGAATAGCCTCTCTTTAAATATTTTAACAAATCCATACTTTTTATGTATGAGAGCAAATAAATTTTAGTAAATTGACAGAGTGGTAGAAAAAGAATGTGTGGGGCTAGAAGCCAGAGACAGGTTTCAATATAATGGTAGTCTCTCACAGGTAGTCTCTCACATTTCACAGAAGTATGGTGCAAAGAGATGGATGAAATTTTTAGTTGGTTAAAGACATAAAATTAGATGTTGACACATAAAGTGCAAGTATTAGTAAGGGATCAGAACCAATATCTGAGGTATATTCCTAAAAAAAGTAAGTCATATGAATAAAAAGAATATTAGATGAATTATAGACCCAGTGTTAACAGGAGATATCCCTCACCATCCTAGGTAGAGCACATTCCCAGGTGCTTATAGGAGGCCTCTTCTAACCTTTGGAAACTGAGATCCCTGGTACTTCTGCTTTTTTGCTCAATTGTTTTTGAAAAAACAACTGTAGCTATTCCTTTTTTTAATTGGATATTTATTTACTTTTAAATTGTTATCCCCTTTACAGTTTTCCCCAAGGGCCTCTCCTTCCGTTAATGCACAACAAGGCCATCCTGTGCTACATATATGGCTGGAGGCATGGATCACTCCATGTGCACTCTTTGATTGGTGGTTTAGTCCCTGGGAGCTGTGGGGGGCATCTGGTTGTTTGTTATTGTTGCTCTTCCTATGGGGTTCCAAACCCCTTCAGCTCCTTCAGTCCTTTCTCAAACTTTTCCACTGGGGATTCCGTGCTCAGTCCCATGGTTAGCTGCAAGTATTTGCCTTTGTATTTGTCAGGCTCTGGCAGGGCCTCTCAGGAGACGGCCCTATCAGGCTCCTGTCAGAAAACACTTCTTGGCATTCCCAATAGTGTCTGAGTTTGGTGTCTGTATATGGGATGGATCCCTAGGTGGGACAGTCTCTGGATGGCCTTTCCTTCAGTCTCTTCTCCACAGGTTGTCTCCGTATTTCCTTCCTTGAGTATTTTGTTCCCCCTTCTAAGAAGGACTGAAGCATCCACACTTTGATCTTCTTTCCTTTTGAGCTTCATGAAAGTATCATTTCAAAGTGTCCTTCTGGATAAACTCAGTCTCTGCCTCTGCTGTAAATTTACCGTTCTACAAATTTTAATTAAAACCTTCCTAGAGTCTGAGGCAGATCCTAGGCCACACTGAACCCTATGCATGCCTCCTTCATAGAATTTTTATATTTGTTCAGAGATTATGCAATCTGAAGTCAGATGGAAACACTGTATAGAATAATCGGAGACATCCCATACTATGCACAAAGAAAAAAGTGTTTCTGCATTGTTCTCTCTGAAAATTGGAACAGAAGGGCTAGTAAGATGGCTTTGTAGAAAAACTACCCATTTAGCGTGATGTTTGGGGTTTGGACCCCTAGAATCCATAAAATTTCTGGAAATGTTTGATAAGCTGACTGTAATCCCAGTACATGGGTGTCAGATACAGGGATCTCTGGGGCAGGTTGGCTAAGTAGACTACATTATTAGAGAAGCTCTGGGTTCTGTGAGAGGCTCTACCTTAATAAATAAAGTAGGCCATGATCTAGAGGACACCTGACTCCAATTCCTGGCCTTCAAAGGTGCTTGCTTAACCACACTCCCACACACATGAACATATATCCACACAGGCATGCATGTTATAAAAACAAAATATATAAAAACTAGGAGAAATGGCAATAGAGAAATAGGATCGGATCTTAATGGCCAGTAGTTGAATCACAACCTAAAACATGTAACACCCCTTCCCCACACATAGCATACTATAAATGTCTAGAAAGTAGAAACATACTTATTTGGGTTTCCTTATTGGAAACCCAAACATAATTGTTACATGTATTTGTTTTAAGTGTCTAAGTAAATCAAATTACAAATGAATAAGCAAAATGAATCTCCAACAGATTTTATTGGAGTATGAAGGATGTCAGATTTCTGAATTTTTAAAACCAGAAAGCACATGTATACATTGAGCAGAAAGGTCTATTTCTAAAGAGCCAATCCTGTCTTCAGTTGGGAGTTCATGCTATGACCACCAACAGAAAATAACTAATAAGAATAAATAAATAAAAGACAAAATTAAAATGAAACATAGGAAGACATCAGGGACCATCCAGATGGTACCAGACATACATGTGCCAAGCATACAACAGTTCAGAATTAAAGGTCCATCTTACAGAAGCAGGGCAGCACTAGGTGGACTTCATGCACTAAACCTGGGCCCTAAACCTTCTTCAAACTGTCTTCAAAGGGCTACAAACCCTACTGTTTACATGTAATGTTTGCAGTGAATAAATTAAAATGAATATGCTTATAACCCTTCATGTGATTTCCATGTGCTTTTATGCCTACTCTTAAGAAAGATACCCTTTGCTAGAGGAAGAAATCAAAACAGGATAATCCAGCTCTCGGGTGCTAAATGACTCTTCATATTCCAAATGGTTTTGTCAGCCCTTGACTAGAATGTGCCTCCTTCCATACAGTTTCATGTATTGTATTGAGGCAGAACCCAGGCAGATGGGCTCAAGCTGACTTTGCTACAGAAACCTACTTTGGCAGTGAAACACAGCTCAGCAGGTTCAGAACAGTGTCTCAGCCCCTGCAGCCACTCCCAAGTACTGGACACATGAGCATTGACTTCTAGCCACTGGTGGAATATTTTGTACTACTTGATAAAGTTCTCATAGAGGATATCTAGTCTGTTTTTAAAGGTTAATAAATAAAATCAGGTCTTTTCAAGATAATCTCATGTTTTGTAAACTTAAAATCTATCATCTTGGCCTATCATACATATATGCAAGTGACTTACAGATGATACCCACCCTAGAAATAATGAGGTTGTACATACCATGAATTATAACATGTAGAGATTGTTCCATTTAAACAATAGATATTGTGGAACACTGACCAGGAAAATAATTCCTTATACAGGGAAGAAGCCAACCTAAATAACCCAAGAATGTATTATAAAACCACTCTGGAACTCTTCTTTGTTAGATTAGCAGGCTCCCCAAATCCACTGAAGTTGTTGTTATACTACGATTGGGTTGACTGTTCCTTTTTTGTGCACCTGGAAAAATTGTTATTCTGTTATCTGCCCATTTCAAGTCTCACTAAGAATACCTCATCTTGTCTGTTTGTTGAGAGTAAGTCTTGGTATTATCCCTAGCTGGCTGGCTTGTACTCACTATGTAGGCCTGGTAAATTTGTAATAATTGAGACTCTGGACACTTTTTTAATTTAACATCCATAGCATTGTTGGCATTTTTTGAACAAGTGTTTTCTTTTAGTTTGGTCTTCTGGTGTGTAAAATTATTCATGGCAGGTATATTGTCTTTGATTTTATATCCCAAACAGAAAAGAAACAATTCACATGTAATAATGTCATTCTGTATTATGCCTTCTACTTATGATAATAGAAATTAATAATGTCTTATTAGGGTAATTAATGAAAGTAAGGAGATTGGCTTTTATTTAATCAATTCACATTATTTGCTCAAATATTTATGTTTTTATAAAACTTTTGTGACTTCATATAACTTGAAAAACTATACTCAGGTCTTGGTTGTCTGAGTAATTTTGACACATTTGTAACCTTGTCATTGCTGTTCATAGCATTCTGGGCTAATGATCACATGCTTGTTAATGAAGGCTTTGAGGACACCTCTGGGTCAGTGCTTGTTCAGAAGCAGTGATAGTCCTATAGTGCCCTTAAACAAACAAGGATTTGAACTACATCCTGCTTAGGCTGGTTTTTAGTAAGCGGACTATCTCTATATTTAATAGTGAAATTCAATATACCTAGCTGTATTTTCAAAAGAGTATTTTCTTGGACTTGTCCAAGGATAATAAAGACTGTCTTATGTAGCAGAAGACTAGTCTCAAACTAAGTATGTGGCTGAGTTTGAACTTTAAACTGTTGATCCTTCTATTTCCACGTACCAAGTCTATATACATATCTATATGTATATATTTACAATGGTTGACTAAATATTGTTAGTATAAAGTTTAAAAATCATTCTAGACTATAAACCATTATCAGCTTTATACTATATACTAAATTGTATGTATTTAATTTATCTTTACCCTTAATGTGCGTTTAAAACTTTGGAAGTTCTTAGAAAACATCTGTCTCTCCATTGTACTCTATTTCTGGACTCCTGCTTTTAGGGTCTGCAGGTTGTTCTTTTGTGATCCTATCCTAGTTTTTAGCAATATCTGGCCTAAATACTTTGCCATTCAGAATGACATTTGCTTTCTTCCTTGCTGAAACTGATCCACCATCTGGCATCACTTTCTTTCACTTCCTCTTTAGTTCTCTGCTCTCACCACTCCTGCATGATCTGTCCTTCCAAGTTCTCATTACTGACATTCTCCCTTAGTTTGTGCACCTTTTCTCTTTTTTTTTCAATTCTAACTATTTCATCTTCATCAGCAAATTATCTCGTTCTCCAAGACACTCTTGGGTCCTGAATATTTTGCTTGTGACACAAAGCTGCCACTTAACCAGTGTTGTTTCCTAAGTGGCAATGCTTCAAGGCAGACTAGTCATTTGGGGTGTGGGTGTAGACATTTTTCAGTAATATATTTTTAGAAGAGCTTTGCATTACAGCCACTAACAGCTGCATCAAATGAACATGAGTCTAAAGGAGGTTGATCATTGTTTTGTTTGAGGGCACCTACATGCATTGAAATTTTTTATTCTACTAAGTTTTTATTACATCTATTCATTTATTAAAATAATTTTACTCTGCATTTAGCATAAGGGCAGGAACATGTGTATGTGTGTGTATCCTTTTAATAAACTTTTAGTTTGCTTTCATTAATTCAGTGGATCAATTGTAGACATCTCAAGAATTTAAGGGAGTTTCTGAACTTTCCAACTGATGTCATCTTAAAAATTATAGTTCTGTGATCTCTTAATGCCTTCCTGTGATAATCATAGTAGTTGATACGATATTATTGATCTCTTTCTTGTCAGTACTTGAAAATTAAACAATATTGTTCTGGAAAACTAAATTCCATTATTTTACTTCATTTTAAATTAAGATCTTTGCTTCCTGTTTTATAATATGTATACTGATATTATAACATAACTTTTCATTTCCCTTTCCCCTTCTTTTATCTAACCTCTCCCATGCAGCCTCTTATGTGTGTGCCTGTGTGTATATAAGTATACATATTTATATAGGCATTTGTATATATATAAAACCTGTTCAGTTTACATAATATTCTATTTTATCTATCATCTATCTTGTCTATCATCTATCTATCTGTCATCAATCATTTCAGGAATGACCATTGGGAGGTCTTTCTGGAGGAAGACCATTTCTTCTGCTTTCAATACTTCCTAGTCACCATACTCTTTTGTTTGGGGGTTAAGACTTTTGAAATTTCTTCCTATCATGCTACCATATTTATTCATGTCGTTATTGTTTAGATCTTGTTTAGACAACTGTATTGCTGAGACTTTATGGGTACAGCCTTTCTAATATTTCTAGAGACACAACTTCACAACTAACTCTATGTTCCTTCGAATCTTAAATTCTTTCCCTCCCTTCTCCTGCTATGATCCTTCAGATGGGGTGTATTTTATCAGTTGGGACTGAACACCAAGTAATCTCTTGCTCTTTGTATTCATTGTAGTCTTCCTTCCTTCCTCCTTTTCTTCCTTCCTTTCTCTTTCCTGAAGTTCAATTAGAGAGCTATTGGGTGCTACTTCCCTCCTCTTGGTGTTATCATGGCATTCTGGCATTGTTGTGGTTTGGTTGTTTCCCATTTTGAACCTTGTATTGTGAATTCTGTTATCATGAATAGTTAAAGGAGGAGAATTTCTCATCCTGTAGAACTCAGGTCTTCTGGATCCAGTGTCTGACATGTATGGTTTCATCAGCAACAGGGACTTTCCTTCCACCTCTGGTAAGTACCTAAGAATAATAACAATAGTCTCAAGAGACCCATAAAATGCCTTTAAAAAAACCAACAATGGATTCATAATAAAATGCCATATTCTCTTATGGCTAGAGAGAACATATTTTAAGATAATAAAAAGTTAGATATTAGAAAAGCACAGCCAACATTATCCTAAATGGAAAAAAGAATTTGAAGCAATCTTACTAAAACCAGGAATGAGACAGGGTTATCCAATACCCACATTCATTTTTAATATTGTGCTTGAAGTGGTAGCTGGAAGGAATAAAGCAAGAGAAGAAAATTAAAAGCACACAAATAATAAAAGAAGAATCAAACTATTTTATTGGTAAATAATATAATATTACATAAAAAGAAGACAAAATTTCTGCCAGAAAATTTATGAAAGTGGTCAATTTTTGAAACGTAGCATGAGACAGCATAAACTTGGTCAAATCAATAGCTTTTCTATGCATCAGCAACTGACAAAGATCATGGACATACTCCTATTCACAATAGCCTCAAAGAAAATAATATATCTAGGAACAAACATAACTAAGAAAGTAAAGGACATTTTAACTGAAAAAAAAAATCTCTGAAGAAAGTGATAAAGATACTAGAAAAGGATGAGATGTCTCCATTCATGATTTGTAGAATTACAAATGTGAAAATGACCATTTCGCCAAAACACATTGGCTTCCTATTTAGTTTCTTTCCTTTTTAAAAATATGTAAAACTTCTAGATGGTGAATAAACTGAGGAATGCTAAAAGTTTTGTGTTTTGTCTTCTATCTGTCAGTTCAAAAGTACAGTAGATATTGTGTCAGTTTATTTGTCCCACTGTGTCTCACCTCTTTTTGACACCATCTTTATTTGTTAAAAGCAATGTAGGTAGGTGATAACAGGTCATGATAAAAATCAGGAAGTGCTTGCTAATGGGAGCCTGATACAGCTGTCTCCTGAGAGGCTCTGCCAGATCCTGACCAATACAGATGCAGATGCTCACAGCCAACTGACCACAAAGGAGGAGTTAGGGGAAGGACTGAAGGAGCTGAAGGGGCCTTATCTGGCATCAGTGAGAGAAAGGCCCTTGGTCCTGTGAAGTCTTGATGCCCCAGTGTAGGGGAATGCTAGGGCGGTGAGACTGGAGTGGGTAGATGGGTAAGGGAGCACCCTCATAGAAGCTGGAGGGTAAGGGGGGATGGAATAGGAGGTTTGCAGAAGGGGAAACTGGGAAATGGAATAACATCTGAAATGTAAATAAATAAAATATCCAATTAAAAAAAGAAAAATCTTCATTATAAAAAAATTATAAGTAAAGACACTTCACTGGGCTGTATGAAACATGCTTCAGCTGAGATGTCAGACTGATATACTAAGTGACTAATAAAATTAACTTCAGAAAAATCGATTGATATAAATCCTACTACATACCTTTGGTGATGCCTTTTGTGATCACCTTTTGTGATAAATACTAAAAATCTAGGGTATCTTTTGTTTAGGAGATAGAGCCAACACAATGGTTATTTAGATCCATTGAGGATGATGGATTAATTGAATATCCATCCAGGACATGATCTGCTTTCAACTTCCATAAAAATCCTTTGAATACAAACTTATACTTGCTTTGCATCATTTCTGACAATAATGGAAAGTTATAGAGAAGGGGAAAAAGGGCTATTTTCCTCCAATATGACATGTGCTAAATTTACTAACATATTATTTAAACAACAGATGTGTAAGTCACATTACATTAAGTGACATTTGGTTCAGTAAAGTAATTTTTAAGTTAATAGTTTAATTTTATCCCTAATCTATGACATTAAATTTTACCTATGTATTTTTATTCATGATGTTAAGCTTCAGAACAGTGACTTAATATTATTGAATTTCTACAAGCTTCTTATATTCTTAATATTCTTTTACATACGATTACCGGAAAAATAAAAGGATACATATATGACTGTGATGTTATTGAATCTAATGAGCACTGTATGAATTGTTATATATCAAGACAGTGAGATTTATGTTAAATTTGAGAAAATTTAATAAGAATAACAAAATAGTTTAGATAGCTATTTACATTCTAGAAATTATAATTAAATTATTTTATTTATTTACATTCCAATTGTTGCCTCATTCCTGGTCCCCCCCTTCCAGAGTTCTATACCCAAAGGATATCCTAGAATATTTTAATTTTGAAGTTCGTAAGACAATCTGACTGAAAACAAATATTATAGCTGAGATCAAAAATTTTGTCCATCTTAAGCTATTAAAGGAGCTTCCTACAAAAAGGAATGCTTAACTCTTTATTGAGAGTTTTTCTGACAAGGAGATGAATTATCAACACTGTGGGCCTTTCAAGAAATATGATTTCTGTTCAAGGTAGGTTAACAACCACACTGCACATGAATTTGCTCTCAATAACATTATAATCTTCAACATCAGTTAATATGGTCACTTCATTGTTTTTATTGTTATTTTGTTTGTTTTATTAAAGCATCAACCTTAGTAGCATAAACTGATAGATCATGGTT
Source organism: Mastomys coucha (assembly GCF_008632895.1). Lineage (NCBI taxonomy): Eukaryota > Metazoa > Chordata > Mammalia > Rodentia > Muridae > Mastomys > Mastomys coucha. Next base: position 83,839,884 of record NW_022196895.1, read on the forward strand.
TTATATGTCAAGGAAAAGACCAAAAAGAAGAGAATTTCTTATTTTAAAATTCCCAAGTTCCTAAGTTTGACAGCAGTGAATGCACATAAATGGTGACACATTTACTATTTGAATTTGCATTTTAAGTGTTTTTATATACTAAAACCATAATGCTGGCAAATCAAATAATATTTATGTTGAAAACAATGAAAGAATTTGCATTTGTAATCTCTTATGTGTGTGGTTGCCCAAATGACTTTTAGGTTTTAATTAAAAGTTCTTTTGTGGAGATCTATGATAGTGTTCTAATTTAGTTCATGGTGGCAAATTAAAGAAGAAGGAAATATCATTAGTAATTAATTTTAAAACTATTTCTTTCAGTGTATTTATTTATAACCCTTCTAACTCTTAATTCAGAAATTACCTTTACTGAGTTAGTGTAATGGGGCAAAGAATTATGCATAAACCTTTTGTCCCTAATAAAAAGTACTTTTTACTGTTTGAAACCTGTGCTTTATTTGAAAATTATAAGTGCCATCCAAATTTATTTAATATCTACATTCAATAATTGAGATATATGAATAGCCATCTTTAAAAGTAAAATTAAATGTTATAGAAATTGAAAATCTGTGCAAACATCAGTGACATTTTGGAAATTAAATGAATGTATGAAGAAAAAATCTTGGTTTAATGTAGACATAGAATCAGGATTATTATACAGGTCTCCCTAGAGGAATAGAATTAACAGAGTGAATATATGTTATTAAAGGGTATTTATTGGATTGGTTTTCAGGATAAGGTCTGTGGAGGTAAATAATCATTGTCATCATGCTGAGATAGCAGAGGGCTGATATCTGTTTAGTTGACAAAGTTCTCTCAGCAGTCTCTATCTGATGCTGATGGACTTGTGGATTCCTACAAAGCATGGAAGGCTGAAAGAGCTCTGTTCTGGTGCCAGCAAACAATGGCAGCATCAGCATCAAATTTCGCAACAGGGAAGCTGAACTCTTCAGTTAGAAGAAACAGCAAGCAGGCAAAGTACAAAGGCTATTCCCTTAAACCTTCCAGGCTTCTACACAGGGGTGCTGCTACCTAGTCTGAGAGAAAGCCATCTCCCCTCAGTTAATCCAGGAAATTCTTTTCTCCACGTAACCCAATGCTCATGTGTGAAGTTGATTCCAGATCCAATCAGGCCATCAACAAGGACTAACCAGAGCATAATCTATGCAAATAAGTGAGTCTCTCAAAGATATTATGAAAGATATAAAAAAATCACATCACATTCACAGCCACATAGTAAAAACATTATAAAGATTATGGAATACTGTTTTCTTAAACATATTATCAGAGAACTGAAAAATATGTGAGAATGATGATGAGCAGAAATGCATGATGGGAAAATCCCTAAAACCAAAACCGAAAAAAAAAAGAAAGACTTTCCTTACTTCATCAGCAAGCTTCAAATAAACTCTTCAAGGCAAATAACTAAATCCCTTTGATAATAATTTTTAGATATAATCCCATGGGCCATAAATTCATAATCCCCAATACTATGCGTGAAAGGAAAATGTGTTATATTATTATACTTTAATTACAAAATGAAGGTAAAAGTGTTAAAAACCACACCTATGATAGTGTGAAGTCTGATACTTTTACTTCATATAAATATCAGGTTATTTGAAGGGGGGATGGCATTTCAGTAAGGACATATATTTCTACATAATGTATAGCTAATCACTTTTAGTAATTTAGAATTCTTTAGTCTCATAGGAATGTCAGTATACTTCAGAGGTAATTGTTATGTCATACTCATTTCCATACTTGCTAAATGGAAAATTTTATGAGAATATAGATACTTTTATTATTATAAATGTATAAAGTATTATTAAAATGCAATTCAACTTTATCAATTATTTACAATGATTTTTCTTCATTCATTTACATAGCTCATGGGAAGGGTTGATGATTGCTTACTTGGATTGGGGTAGGTAAGGGACAGTAGATGAGTATTCCCTCATTGGTTGGGCATGGTAGCCTGGGGACACAAATCTTTCATTCCAGTTGTTTCTTATCCTCTGTTCAATTTTCAGAAGGACTAGAGTAACTTCTTTAATGCTCAGGTGGTCGACTGAGGTTTCATGGGTGGGCTTTTTCTTTCCTTTAAAAAAAATGGAATTAAGAGGCTTTAGGGAACAGGATGGAAAATGATGGTCCAAAGCATTGAAATAAGATAAATGGTAATCTGGGGTATCAAGCACACAGGAAGATCTTCCAATTCCAGACCAGTGATTTTTATACCTCCTGGTACATATTAGCACTGTTTTGAGAGGGATAGGCCTCAGACAGGGAATAGGCAGTGCGCCACACCCTTCTCTTTTACTGCATTCATGGTGTAAATACACAGCAGAGACAGATGGACAGTAACTATTCCTAACCATTTCCAGGACACTGTCAGGATAATTGTTGAGATCAGCGATAGCAGCTGCAGCAGCTTCAGAACTTCAAGAGAAGCTGCCCTTCCAAAGTCTGTTGTTAAATCACCAGAGTTTATTGACTTGGGCAACAGGAGTCCTCCTGTCTCTCAGAGCAGTAGAGCCACTATGGTCAAAGTAATAGAGATGCAGCAGACCCTCAGATGCAGCTTGGAGCATAGAAAGTGGCAGATGGATTTTCATCAACATATCTTTGAAATGACAGGCATAAAAGGACGCTGGTAGCTGTGTATGCTGTTCAGCCAGTGAGAGGTCCTGTCAAAAGGCACCGGCAGGTGTCCCCAGGCTGTGCTGGGACCCAGGCTGCAGTGCAATGTGTAGTTGTTTAGGGACTTGTGTTGGTCCATGGTTGAAGTCTACTTGTTTTATAAGTTTCTGCAAAACCCTGAAACTGAACAAGGAGGATCTATTATTCTCATGACTTCTCATGAAGGTCCCTGTGACTTTTTTGAACCTAAACAAAGGTTCATGTATCAAGAACAATGACTTAGCTATATGTTTAGATTACCACTTCTTCAGGCTTTTTCCACATTGGTCTAATCTGATCTTGCTGTATGGGGTGTAGACAAGGGTGGGAATGGGAGTCATGAACCACTTTTTGATTAAATTTAAGAAACTGAGTTCAGAAGAGGAGCTGTTCCTCTGAATTTACCTTGTGTTTATTTTTAAGCTCTCAAGACACTGTTTAGAATTTTAGAGGCTTTGTTTCTGTTAAATATAAAAACAAAAACACCATTACTGCATTTTTCTAAGATGTGAAGGTTGGAAAAGAATTGGTTGGGAGTTTAGAGCAGATAAAGTCATATTGTATATATGTGTGAAATCATCAAATAATAAGTAAACGTTATCCTAAAAATATCCTCCAAACACAAACACATGCATGCAGAGTTTTCAAGCAAATTAAAGGATTCAATCTCCTAAGTCTAAATTATAAAGAAAGGTTGAAAGTAAAAAAAGATGGAAGAATTGTAACATTTGAGCACTAATAAAAAAGGGGATGGTTTATAGTAACATGAGACCAAACAGACTTGTAGAAAAAAACATGAGAGACAAAGGAGAGTGACCATTTATCAAAAGGAATGGATGGATGTCACAGGCCTCAAGACCTTAGCACAACTAATGTCATGACAAAAGCCCTTGCAACACATCACATACACAGTCACCTTCCAAAACAAAAGCTAAGTCAACAGACCCAGGATGAAGCAGGGGAGGTGCATAAACATACTAGCTTTTGTTTTAGTTCTGTAGTACTGCTTTACTCACTAAGTGTTCTCCTTAACTGAAGTGTGTCAACAAAGGATGTGGGTTTTGTGCTTAAAAGGCCAAGAATAGAAAGCTTGGGGGTGCTTGATTTGAGGAAGTTTCTCATTTAGCCACTTGCTGGGAATACAAACTTTCTATTTAGCTTTAAGAGTGCCTGTGTGCATTCCCTTTGGAAGTTACTGCACATCATGGATACATTGGATACATACAGCAACCCTAGTCTGTGGTTCACTTAGTACTAATGCTCAGAATCTGTGGAACAAAAATTGAGGCAGAAAAATTTCTAATCAAACATCTTTTTTTTTTGCGACTTTTAAAACTATCTACATGGAATTTAAATATTTTCATAGGTTCAAATAAATGGAATCTAAGTGATACATATATGTACATATATGTTTATAGACATAGAAACTGTCTAGTGACCGTTTCTGCAGTAATTATTTTATAATTTTAAACATAGTATTCAGGAAAATGGGTAAATCAGCAAAAATAACAAGATAAAATAATCTTTTAATAAAAATTATTGGAAATGAATCTCACAATATCATTGACTTTGGTATTTGAATCTATTTTTCTGTCTTTACTTTGATTTATTTATTATTTTTCACATTTTTGTGTATTTGTTTCGCTAAAGGATATCACGAAGCACTAGCTGCTGTAGCTCACCAAATAGCTCTGACCTCCTGATTCTCCTGCCTACAACTCCCCAGTGCAGGATTAGAGAATGTAGCATCAACCTCGACTCTCATTATTTGTTAGTTTTGGTTGTATATCATAGAATGAACACTTAATATAAGGTAAAAAGCAATTTTGTTGGCAAAAAGAATCATAATTCCAGGGAGAATTATTTTTACTCCCGCTGGTTAACCAGGTTTACTTAAACCCTTCCCATTTTTTTCTCTTTATAAAGAAAAGTTCTCAAAAAGGAACTTTAAAAAACACAAAAATGTATATTTTTTCAATAGTCACTCACAGAGAAAAAAGAAAAGAAATAAGGAAGAAGAGATAAGTGTAAGGTTTCCTTATATTCCCTCTTCCAACCAAGTAATGAATATAATGTACGGGGGTAAACAACTCAGTGAAGGACGACCAGGAAGGGGGGCAATATTTGGGACATAAATAGATAAAGTAATTTAATAAAAAATAAAGTTCTCTAAGGCACCCTACTCTTTTTCCTTCCATGTGCCTTGTTCAAGAGAAGCAAACAGCATCCTTTGTGACTGGAATCTGTCCAGAACAACAATCCTCTTCCAAAGTAATTTGAAATAATTTCAGCAAGAATGAACTCTACAGGAAACATTATATACAGTCAGCACTGACAAAAGTAAATATGACTGAGTTTTCAAGTAATGTAAAAAGTAAAAGCACCATGAACCCCAACTTGAACTTCAATATTCCACAAATAAATTTTGAAGACTGACCTCTTCATCTACACCATACTACATAAGTGAGTGGGAGCCATGCACTAAATCTTGGTAGTCTTTGCAATGTTAATATGTAACTAATCTCCTGGCAAAGATTTGTAAAATATTTACTAATTTTAGACAGCTTCTTTCTCTTCTATGGAAAACAGATTTCATTACTCCTGTCCAAGTTATATTTTCCACTCAGTCTTTCTGTCAAAAAGTTTAAGTCTTAACTCCCAATTTCTGCCAGATAATTGGCCTTGTTTGGCAATAAATACCACATACCTCTCACATAGGCCCTTACTTTGGAACACACTTTGTTACACATTTCTGTTTCCAGGCACCAATATGCTAACTGTAGTCTACTTTTATTCTTGTTACACATTTGGCAGGCCTTTCTTACTAAGAAAGGGACTGGAAAGAATTCACCACCAAGAATATTTCCATAGTGAAGCATCAAACAAAAGCAACAGAACTCAAGAATGCCGTTCATTCACTTAGTACTGGGATCACAAGAAAGAGAAACTCAAGTTGTAAGCTTTTACAGTAATTTGACCCATATGCTTCTTTTTATAACATAAATGGTAAAATCCCTTAAAGATAATTTTCTTATCCAACATTGTACAGTACCTACAAGTTACAAAAAAGGCTCTATTTTCTAAGAAACAACTAAATTAATTACACAAATTACTACAAATCTCTGTTAGATATGCTGCCATAAATCATCTATAATAAACACAGACATCAGCTGTCTTGAGCTTGACTGCTCTTTTAAAAATTTATGTATTTACTTACCAAGTGTGTGTGTGTGTGTACATAAAGTTCTGAGAATTCAGTCCTATCTTTCACTAAAAGTTCCATGGATCACATGAGCTCAGATCACGAAGCTTAGCAGTAAGTCTATTTACCCACTGATCCACATCTGAGGTCCTATATGAATATGCCACACTCTTATTTGTTCTGACATTTTAGATATTAATGACAAGGCAATTCTTATAAAGGCAAACATTTAACTGGGGGCGGCTTACACTTTCAGAGGTTGAGTTCATTTTCATCATGGCAGGGAGCACAGCAGACTGTAAGCAGACATGGTGCTAGACAAGCATAGAGTTCTACATCTTGATCAAAAGGCAGCTAGGAGGAAGCTTTCTTCCACACTGGGCAGAGCCTGAGCATAGGGTTTCTCAAAGCCCACCTGTGGTGACACACCTCCTAATACTCCACTCCCTAATGCCAAGCATTCAACCACATGAAACTGTAAGGGCCATACCTATTCAAACCACCAAACATGGATCATGTGGAAAGCCCCACATGACCCATGTAGTCTAAGAACTATATGTGGGCAGTTAAGGGCTGAAGAGATGGTTAAGGGTACTAACTACTCCTGCACAGAATCAGAGTTCAGGTCCTAAAACCCACATGACACCTCACACCTACCTATAACCCCAATTCTGAGAAATCGGACATCTTTTTCTATTCTTTCTGGGTTCCTGCATGCATGTGGCACACAGAAACTCATTTAAGCACACAAATACACTCTTTAAAGGGGTAAAAAGTTAAATTTACTTTTTAATGAAAGTTTTATCATTTCAAAATTAAAGTTACCCAACTTAAAAAGAATTTTCAAAGATTATAAATCCAATTTGGTAACAGACAATTGATATTATCCATTATATATTACACTGTTTTAGCAGTTCCTATATAATATAATAGTAAGTTACTATAATCATATTTCTTACCATAAAGTTCAGTTACTTCTCTATGAAATTTTGCACACAATAATTACTAAAAAAATTTCCATAATAACTTGGGTCAAAATATTCAAAGCAGAATTATTAGGACATACATTTTGTGTGTATATTTTCTTTCAAGGTCAGGCTCTGTCATGTAATGTGATGCTGTATCAATTATCTTGAAGGTCAAAACTAGAACAGAAGATTCCATAGGAAAGCTCACTTTTGTGTTTTACATGAAGAGTGACCAATGGTAGGTACATTCATGGTGCATAAGGATAGCAATGATTGCTACAGGATTGTTACTCAGCTAATACAATAAATAATTAGTGAAATAGAATGCATAGCGAGGGTCTCATATTACTGAACCAGGTAAACATAAATAAATAAGCATCTGAATACAGAGGGGACAACGGTTTAACACAATTAATGAGGAGATATCATTCTAAAGGTTCGTAAAAATGTGCTACTGGTCAAGAAAATTTGGCAGATTGTTTTCTAAGCTATTTTCTATTTCAGAATTGAAAACTATTTGAATCTGTGATAGTAAATCACTTATGTGTTCCAGTTAACTAGAAACATAGCCATTAAAAAAAAAAAAAACCAACTCTAAGTTTTTAAACATCCTTCTTTCCACATTGTTAATACATTTTAGAAAGTTCATTTTAAGGGAAATTTTAAAATCAAAACAAGTATAAAAAGACTTTACAAACAGGTGCTTTGAGGTAAGGTCCTGAGTGGAGTCCAGGGGGAGAAAATCATTAGCTCGACTTAGGAGTTTTGCCCTTTCTCTCCCTGCTAACATTTTTTTTTTCACATTTTGCTTTTGATCATCGCTAACAGAGTTCATTTGTGCTGTTTCCTTTAATGTGCCTTTCCCTCATTCCATCTATTCCTCTAACTAAGGAAGATTTCAGGCTTTCAAATAAAGCCTTGAGAGAGCAAGGGCCAAGCAGATTGATAACTAAGCGGGATGCCTTATTAGTAGAGGCAGAAAACATTGGTGAAGCCAAACATCCCTGCAAAGATTGCAGTGTTCATTTCTTTTTCCTTACAAAGTTTCTTCTACTTTGTTGGTTAAATTGCTCTCTTGCTGGCTGAAGAATCTCCTCATTAGCATGAAGCTATAAAATATTAACCGAAGAATTACTCTTTCTTTGGAACAAGATACCTTGAATAATTTGCTCAATATATCTAGAAATTTATATTTGCCCAGTTCATTGGAGAAACTGCTTATCTTCCCAAATAGGAAAGCATGTATAATCAAATATAACAACATAAAACAGCCAATATCCCACTACAGAATAGCCTGTATTCCACCACAGCAGACATTTATTGATACCTTTAACCATAAAGCTACATGAACACCATTACTCCCAAAACAGGTACAAGACCTGCTGCATCTTTACAGGGCTCATACAATATTAAATTCTTAACCAACATTCATTTTTTCCTCTGAGTTGTGGAAATATATATATATATATATATATATGTATATATATATATATATATATATATATATATATCCCATAGTTAAGGAAGATATCATAAGATACATCATGGGTGGTGGTATGATTTTTATCTACCAAAGAAGATACTAAAAGTTACTCTGCAAAATATGTTTTTAAGTTTTAATTTGTACCACAACATAACATATGTACCATAGCACAAAAGTAGAGGACAGAGGACAACTTGTAGGAATTGATTCTGGGGACTGAACTCACATCATCACGGTTGACAGAAAATGCTTTTACCTGTTAAGAAATCTCACTGGTCCCATAAATTACTGTCTTAATGAAAAATAGTTCAGACATGAAGTAAAGAGTAAATTAAATACTGCCTGTCTTCCCTGTACATTGTACAGGGAAGAAATTCAATCAAAGAGTCAAAGACTAGCCACAAAACTCACATGAGAAATGACTATTTATTACAAACTTTCCATTTATTTAATGAAAAAATTCAAAACATTTAAAATTATTTTTAAGAGATAGCTGTCAATATTACTCTGTATGTAAACTAAGTGAAATGAAATAACAAAAATTATTCTTACAAAATGTATTGAAGTTATCTCATAATATCCTTTCAGAACAACCTTTGTAAGTTACTTAGTCTAGGAAAAGAAATTTCTCTTTTAAATGTTAATATTTAGGGATTAAAAGCACAATCCTAATATACAAAATTTTAATGGAAGTAAATTTCATTGTATATTGCTATCTTGAGTGAGCAGACCGCTAATTCCTGAAAGACTGAATTCAAAGGAATAAAATATAATTTTGTAAAATATATGACTATATGGTGGGAGTCTTCAGTTAGGGTCACTCCTTATAAGCCATAAGTATAGGAAGGAAAGGGTATTGTCTACTGCCATTATCAGCTAGTAGGATGTACAAAAGATATATGGAGGGAATAACAGTGTATTTAAAGCCCCAGGCCCAGGGTGCATGCAAGAAACAATATTAGCCCAGTGCTCACCATTTTGAAGAGATGAACGCCTTGATACAATGAGTTGAACCAGTTAAGATTTCATCACCACTTAACTCCAGCAGAGATCATCATAAAATAAATCAAAATACTAAACAGAGCCAAGATGATCCTCAGCCCAGAAGTGTACTTCTTAATCCAGAAGTTAGGTTGGGCTCACAGATAAAGTGTTAGCCCCAAGTATGGCAGAAAAGTAACTGTAATATGAATATGTAATATATAGTATGAAGCTGATAGTGGAGTATGTTTTAGTGTAGCCATCACTAAAGAGTTCTGATTCAGTGACCTCAAGACGAGATTTCAAACATGTTTCACTCTCATCTCTTTCTTCCTTCCTGTCTCCTCTATGCTAACATATATAAGCTATACGCTACATTGTTTTAAAGAATATTCTGTAGCTCAGTACGTGCTCACTAAAGGGATTCATTGTTTTAAAGAAAATTCTGTAGCTCAGTATGTGCTCACTGTAGGGATTCCACATGGCCATGTTTATTTTCACAATCAGGTAGTCATGCTGGATACAAGTTTCATGAGTTATAAGAAGTCCTGTTATTAAAGCAGAAGCATTTATTGTCTTGGTAACTTTCTGAATGTGGATGGTGAGGGTGCAGAAGGTCATGAATGCAGAATGCCCTGATATCTCCCAGAAGCCACACAGCAGAGATTGCAACAATAATTCCGATTACCTCTTCCATCTATAATTAGCTTTTCTATGAACTAGGATATAAAATAATCCTAATATACAAAGATTTTGTATATTCTTAACATTAAGTACTTTGGTAGGAAAACAATTAAGATATCATTAGAAGATAGGCTGATAAATGAATGATGCTCACTATGCTTCACTTTATATCTTTGGGTAAACAGCTATGGAGATAAAGGCCAAGGCCAAGAAGTCAGCCAAACCTGCCTCCCACCCCACCAGAACTTGTATAAATGACTTCCTTTGCTTAAACTCTGTACCTTATTTTCTAAAACAAGGTCCAGAGTGTTTACCTCATAGATTTTTCTTGTAGTGTTTAATTGCATAGTGTCTACACTAAGAAGATTGCAGTTTTTCACAATAAACTAGTTGCTAACCATAAGTAGCATTACAGAAATAGCAATTAGAAGTCAACACTTAATATTCCTGAATTTCATACAAATTATTCAAATGTCTATAAACTAGATACAACATCAAGAATATGCAAATGTAAATAAATACTTTGGGACCATTAAGTGTCCAAATAAAAATGTCAGAATCCCTGTAGTTGTCCTATAAATATGATCCTTATGTGCTTCTTGCATCACTGTAACTGCAGCGTAGCCTCACTAACTATATTTCATATAAGCAGAGATATAATATATACACAAACCTAAATCCACTTTTAAAGATACAAAAACAAGAAACATTTTAAATTTCAGATAATCTAAACTTAATCATTCTCTCCAATTGGTTAATAAAAGTATAAGATCTTTTAAAATACATTACTTGCTTTCAGATAGTTTTAAAATCTGTGCATAGGCTTCAGGATGAATATTACAGGAGTATATGTACACAGTGTATCAGGAAAGATTATCTCCTACTGTGATTTTGGAGATGAATGTTATTATATTCCTTTTAGGCATTCTTTTTTGTATTTATTAATACTTAATAAAATATTAATCACAAGAGAAAAAAAGGAAGATTTTGTCTGAAGTAGTTTTTCATGCACCATGCAGAGCAGACTGGGCTAATAATGTAAACAATTTGACACCACATTAATGAAGGCACTGCTGGTTGAGTCCTTGTTGGAGCAAACTAAGTGGAGGCTGAGTTCCAAAAAGATCTTGACTCTGGCAAGCCTCTTTAAGCTCTGTGAAATGTGTTCCCATTAAAGTCAGCAACATCTTTCAGCGGGCACACTATGGCCAATTATACATACCCTTGTTTTTTAAGGATAGAATTTTAAAGACAGTCTAAGCTTTATTTCTTCGTAACTATTAAGATGGCTCAGAAAGTTGTCATAAGGTGCTGGTTTTTGAATACTTCAATAAAACTTTGTGAAGTTTGGACAATTGAAAGAATGTATTTCATGTTTTTATTTCTATTCTGGAGTCAGTATGGTGAGTTAAACTGTAGGCACAAGGGCAGGAGACCCTAATCCAAAGCCTGAACTTTCATCTTAGGCAATTAGGTATCAATTTTCTTACCTGTATGAACATAGTCTGAAGAGACTGTGACAGCACATAGAGGCTGATTGGCTGTTAAAAACAATGATTTCATGAAATTCTTAAGCAAATGGATAGAACTACAAAAGATCATTCTGAGTGAGGTAACCCAGTCACAAAAGAACACACATGGTTTGCACTTATGTATAAGTGGATATTAGCCCACAAGCTCAGAATAACCAAGATACAATTCATAGACCACATGAAGCTCAAGAGAAAGAAAGACCACAGAGTGGATACTTCAGTCCTTCTTAGAAGGGGGAACAAAATAGTCACCGGAGGAAATACAGTGACAAAGTGTGGAGCAGAAACTGAAGAAAAGGCCATCCAGAGACTGTCGCACCTGGGGATCCATCCCATATACAGTCACCAAACCCAGACACTATTGTAGATGTCAACAAGTCCTTGCTGACAGGGGCCTGATATAGCTATCTCCTGAGAGGCCTTGCCAGAGCCTGACAAATACAGAGGTGTATGCTCTCAGCCAAGCATTGGACTGAACACAGGGTCTCCAATGGAGGAGTTAGAGAAAGGACTGAAGGAGCAGAAGGGGGTTGCAACTCCATAGGAGGAACAACAATATCAACCAGCCAGACTCCCCAGAGCTCCCAGGGACTAAACCACCGACCAAAGAACACACAAGGAGGAACCCATGGCTCCAGCTGCATATGTAACAGAGGATGGTCTTGTCGAACACTAATAGGAGGAGAGGCCCTTGGTCCTGTGAAGACCTGATGCTTCAGTGTAGGGGAATGTCAGGACAAGGAAGCAAGAGTGGGTGGGTGGGTGGGGGAGCACCCTCACAGAAGAACATACTACAGTAAGTTTTTATGCAAAAGCCCTGCACTGGGTCTTGATCTAATGTGTACAAGAAAAGAGATTGCAATTCTGGAGAACTGGTAAGAGTGGACCAGGGTGAACTGAGACCTGAGAGCTGTAAAGGCAGCCCAGTGGATGGTCTCCTAGACATAGCAACCAAAGTGTTGTTTGAAGAGTGCTTTTTAAGAGTACAAAAGTAGAGCAACTATTACTCTCAGGGAGGGGACAGTACTTGAGAGTGTTCTGGGCAGGCAAATGAATAATCTTCTGGATAACTCACAAGTAGGATGTTAGTTCAGACTTGTGGTGGTTTATGAAGAATCCAAGGCTGTTGTATGAAGAGATGAACAGCCATAGCTACTCTTTTAAGTACTCCCATGAGGAGAAGAGATACGTACTTGCTAGAATATATAATGTTTCTTAACTCACTATGAATTATTTAGCAGCACTGCATAATGAATATGGTCAAGCATTCATAAGTTTTAGTAGTCAATTTAATAGAATTAAAAACACAGAACAACTACAATCTATTAATCTCAAATTATTGCTAATATCAATAAATGTTTAGGCAAAATTGGCTTTCTCGTCACCTTAAGGAAAATAATTAGGACATTAGAATTACAAAAAATTAAAAATCCATAGTTTTGAACACTAAAGAATTGTATTTCTATTTATTCTATATGTCTTAAAAGAAGGATAATCGTAGAAAAAGGTAAATCAGGATGAGACTCACAGACATAAACGAATGCTAACCAAATCCAGGCCTGCCTTCAAAGCTGCTACAAAGCTACTACTATTCTGCCTGCAATGATGTTGTTTTCATCAAATTTATAGCCTCTTAACTTCATTTAAAACATTAAATGTAGCCGGGCAGTGGTGGCACACACCTTTAATCCCAGCGCTTGGGAGGCAGAGGCAGAGGGTTTCTGAGTTCGAGGCCAGCCTGGTCTACAGAGTTCCAGGACAGCCAGGGATACACAGAGAAACCCAGTCTTGAAAAACAAAAACAACAATAACAACAACAACAAAAACACTAAATGTAAAATAAGTAAAGGTGTAAGCAATATCAATTTGTTGTTTTTGGGAAGAACTGAAACATTACACCAATCAGAATGGCTAAGATCAAAACTTCAGGTGACAACACATATTGGAGAGGATGTGGAGAAAGAGGAACACTTCTCTATTGCTGGTGGGATTGCAAACTGGTACAACCACTCTGGAAATCAATCTGGAGGTGTTTCAGAAAATTGGAAATAGCTCTACCTGAACACCCAGCTATGCCACTCTTGGGAATATACCCAACATCTACCCCACCATGCCACAGGGGTAGATGTTCCTCTATGTTCATAGTGGCCTTATTTGTGATAGCCGGAAGCTGGAAACAACCTAGATGTCCCATGACAGAAGTACAGATACAGAAAATGTGGTTCATTTACACAATGGAATACTAATCAGCTATCAAGAACAAGGATATCTTGAGTTTTGCTGGTAAATGGATGGATCTAGAAAATATCATCCTGAGTGAGGTATTAGCCAAAACCAAAAAGTACAGAATACCCAAGATACAGTCCAAAGAACTCAAAACGGTCAACAAGCTGAAGTGCCTTGAACAAGCTTGAAGATACCTCACTTGGGCGAGAGAAGAAAGCAATCACAATTGGGGAGGGAAGGAGGTACCTGGGAGGGAAAGTGGACAAGGAGGGGAGCAGTGGGGGGGGATCTGGTATTGGGTGAGGGAAAATGACTGAAGCTCCGAGGGCCAGCAGAAAGAATGGAAACAGGCAGCCTCAGGAAACAGGAGGTTGAAGTGGTGCCTCCAGAAGTCACCAGACCTGGGAGGTAAGAGACCCTCAGGAATCAAAGGGAGGGACCTTAGATTAAATGGGTGACAGTAGGGAGAGGGAACTTATAGAGCCCACATACAGCAGGAAGACAGGGCATCAAGTGAAAGATGGGGTTGCCATCTCACAGTCACAACTCTGACCCATAATTGTTCCTGTCTGAAAGAATTACAGGGATGGAAATGGAGAGGAGCCTGAGGAAAAGAAGGTCCAGCAACAGGCCCAAAGTGGGATCCAGCTCAAGGGGAGGTCCTGAGACCTAACATTATTACTGAGGCTATGGTGCACTCACAAAAAGAGACCTATCATGACTGCCCTCCAAAAGACCCAACAAGCAGGTGAAAGAGTTAGATGCAGATAATTGCACCCAACCAATGACAGAAAGCTGACTCCTGTTGTTGAATTAGGGAAGACTGAAAGAAGCTGAGGAGAAGGGCAATCCTGTAGGAAGACCAGCAATCTCAATTAATTTGGACCCCCAAGATCTCTGGACCACCAGACAGCATACACCAGCTGATATGAGGACCGAAACACACATACAAGTAGAGGACTTCCAGGTCTGTGTTCATTCAGAGATGATGCTCCTAGCCCTACAGAGACAGGAGGACCCAAGGGAGTTTAGAGATCAGGTGGGGTAGGGGGTGGGGGCATATGTAGCAGAGGATGCTTTAGCCAAAAACAAAAAGTACAGAATATGCTTTTAAATTAATAAATTAATTTTAAAAAAGGAAACATTCAAAATGAGAAAAAATACTTCTTTTAAAGGTAGAGGTAATACTGAAATTTAAGATTTGCTGACATTTGGTTTACATCCTTCTAAGATCTGGAAGTAGAGTAAAATTTGACTGCTATAACTTCTAGGAAATTATCAGAACTTAAGTAAATTTTTAGTGAAAACTAATCATAACTGTTATTTCTTAGTCATCTTTTATGTTTAGAACATTGGAAAATTTAGCAGACATTTCTTTCCCTGTCAAAAAATCCCAAATATGAATCTATTCATTACTGTTGATTATTTGATAAAAAAAGAACTTGTAGTTCCTTGATACTAATTCATTTTAAATAAATAAATAAGAAATTATACCATGCTAAATGTAGTATTGACTTATAAAATTCATCCTTTCTTTTGTGGTGGGGGGATTCAGATTTTAAAAAAATGA
Source organism: Mastomys coucha (assembly GCF_008632895.1). NCBI lineage: Eukaryota > Metazoa > Chordata > Mammalia > Rodentia > Muridae > Mastomys > Mastomys coucha. Next base: position 83,855,248 of record NW_022196895.1, read on the forward strand.
TTTATTTTTATTTTACATGCAGTGATGCTTTGGCTACATGTATGTCTGTGTGAAGGTGTCAGAACTCCTGGGACTGGAGTCACAAACAGTTGTGAGGTGGCATATGTGTGCTGGGAATTTAACCCAGGTCCTTTGGAAGAGCAGTCAGTGGTCTTAACTGCTGTGCCATCTCTCCAGCCCCAGGCAATACAGATTATATTTTGTATTTTTGGTCTTTTTTCTCTTTTTCTTATTTGCATTTTAACTTGATATCTTTTTTTATTAGATATTTTCTTTATTTACATGTAATATGATATTTCCTTTCCCACTTACACCTCTGGAAAAAGGGAATAAAATAAAATAAAATTAAATTAAATTAAATTAAATTAAATTAAAAACAATTTTAAAAAACCCTGTTCCCTCATCCTTCCCCTGCTCACCAACCCACCTTCTCCTGCTTCCTGGCCCTGGCATTCCCCTACACTGGGGCACAGAACCTTCACAGGGCCAAGGGCCTCTCCTCCCATTGATGACCAACTTGGCCATCCACTGCTACATACAGCTGGAGCCATTAGTCCCACCATGTGTACTCTTTAGTTGATTGTTCAGTTCCTGGGAACTCTGAAGGTACTAGCTAGTTCATATTGTTGTTTGTCCTAAGGGGCTGTAAACCCTTTCAGCTCCTTGGGTCCTTTCTCTAGCTTCTTCATTGGCAATCCTGTACTCAGTCCAATGAATGGTTTTGAACCTCTACTTCTGTATAAGTCAGGTACTTTCAGAGCCTCTCAGGAGACAGCGATATCAGACTCCTGTCAGCCAGCACTTGCTGGTATCCACAATAGTGCCTGGATTTGATGATTGAATATGGGAAGGATTTCCAGGTTGAGCAGTCTCTGGATTGTCCTTCCGTTAGTCTCTGCTCCATAGTTTGTCTCTGCAACTCCTTCCATGGGTACTTTGTTCCCCGTTTTTAAGAAGGAATGAAATATCACACTTTGGTCTTCCTTCTTCTTGAGTTTCTTGTGGTTTGTTGATTGTACTTTGTATATTCTAATCTTCTGGGCTAACATCCACTTATCAGAGTACATTAGATGCTGAGAAGCATTTGACAAAATCCAACATCCCTTCATGATAAAAGTCTTGGAAAGATCAGGAATTCAAGGCCCATACTTAAACATAGTAAAAGAAATACACAGCATACCAGTAGCCAACATCAAACTAAATGGAGAGAAACTTGAAGCAATCCCACTAAAATCAGGGACTAGACAAGGCCGCCCACTCTCTACCTACCTATTCAATATTGTACTTGAAGTCCTAGCCAGAGCAATTAGACAACAAAAGATCAAAGGGATACGAATTGGAAAGGAAGAAATCAAATTATCACTATTTGCAGATGATATGATAGTATACTTAAGTGACCCCAAAAATTCCACCAGAGAGCTCCTAAACCTGATAAACAACTTCAGCAAAGTAGTTGGATATAAAATTAACTAGAGCAAATCAGTGACCTTCCTCTAGACAAAGGAAACAGGCAGAGAAAGAAATTAGGGAAAAGACACTCTTCACAATAGTCACAAATAATATAAAAAACCTTGGTGTGACTCTAACTAAGGAAGTAAAAGATCTGTTTGACAAGAACTTCAAGTCTCTGAAGAAGGAAATTGAAGAAGATCTCAGAAGATGGAAAGCATGGATCCCATGTTTGTGGATTGGCAGGATTAATTAAAAATGGCCATCTTACCAAAGGCAATCTACATATTCAATGCAATCCCCATCAAAATTCCAACTCAATTCTTCACAGACTTAGAAAGAGGAATTTGCAAATTAATCTGGAATAACAAAAATCTCAGGATAGCGAAAACTATTCTCAACAATAAAAGAGCCTCTGGTGGAATCACCATCCCCAACCTTAAGCTGTACTACAGAGTAATTGTGATAAAAACTGCATGGTATTGGTACACTGACAGGCAGGTAGATAAATGGAATAGATTTGAAGAACCAAAAATGAATCCACACATCTATAGTCACTTGATCTTTGACAAAGCAGCTAAAACCATCCAGCATTTTCAACAAATGTTGCTGGCTCAACTGGGGGTTAGCATGTAGAAGAATGCAAATCGATCCATTCCCATCTCCTTGTACAAAGCTCAAGTCCAAGTGGATCAAAGATCTCCACATAAAACCAGATACACTGAATCTAATAGAAAAGAAAGTGGGGAAGAGCCTGAAGCACCTGGGCACAGGGGATAATTTCCTGAACAGAACACTAATAGCTTATGCTCTAATATCAAGAATTGAGAAATGGGACCTCATAAAATACAGATTTTTAAAAAGTGATAATCTTTCTTTATTTTTTCTTGGATATTTTCTTTATTCACATTTCAAATGTTTTTCCCTTTCCAGATCTCCCCTTTGGAAACTCCCTACCTATCCCCTCCCCCATTCCCCTCCCCCTCCCCCAACCTCTATGAGGGTGCTCCCCCATCCAGCCACTCCCATCCTCCCACCCTGGAATTCCCCTACACTGGGACATCGAACACCCTCAAGCCTAAGGGCCTCTCCTCCCACTGATGTCCAACAAGGCCATCTTCTACCACATATGTGGCCAGCGCCATGGGTCGCTCCATTGTATTCTTTGTCTGCTGGTCCAGTACCTCCAGCCAAAGATGAGCTCAGGGGTCTGGCCTGTTGATACTGCTGCTCCCTCCATGGGGCTTCAAACCTCCTCAGCCCCCTCAGTTCCTTCTCCATCTCTTCCATCAGGTACTCCTGACCTCAGTCCAATGGATAGCTTTGAGCTTCCTCCCTTGTATTTGTCAGGCACTGGCAGAGCCTCTCAGGAAATAGCCATATCAGGCTTCCATAAGTAAGCCCTTCTAGGCATCCACTATAAAGTTCTGGTTTGGTGGCTGTATATGAGATGGATCCTCAGGTGGGGGCAGTCTCTGAATGGAGTTTTGGGGGCCACTTAAGTATACTATCATATCATCTGCAAACAGTGATTATTTGAGTTCTTCCTTTCCAATTCGTATCCCTTTGATCTCCTTTTGTTGTCTAATTGCTCTGAATTCCTGATCTTTCCAAGAGTTTTATCATGAAGGGATGTTGGATTTTGTCAAATGCTTTCTTAGCATCTAATGAAATGATCATATTTTTTTTCCTTTGAGTTTGTTTGTATAGTAGATTGTCTTGATGGATTTCCATAGATTGAACCATCCCTGCATCCCTGGGATGAAGCCTACTTTATCATGGTGAATGATCATTTTGATGTGTTCTTGGATTCGGTTGGCAAGAATTTTATTGAATATTTTTGCATCAGTATTCATAAAAGAAATTGTTCTTCAATAGTTTTCTAGACTATTGTGAATAATGTCATCATTTAGACTCTTAAAAAGACCAGTAAACAAATAACTCATTACACATGGCATAAGTGCTGTACATTGCAGAATTAGGAAATATTCATCATTAGCTGGGTAACTCTGTGACCTCAGGCTAAAAAGCATCTACATTCTGATGTGTTTTCTGCATCGTGCATATTGGACAAAAAAAAATAGCATTAAGCTATTTTGAGTAATGGAACAGATATTCTAATCCATTTTGTTTTGATCTTAGGGACAGTAAGAAATAATCCTTTAAAAGAGTAAAACTTTTCATGATGTTTCAGTCTCTTTTGCCATGACCTTGAGTTTCTTCTAAGGAATAAAACTGTTGAGCACAAAAAGAAAAAAAATATTAAACTAGGAAAGATAATGAAATCTGGAAACAAATAAAAAAAAAACAACACCAATTAAAAAAAAAAGCAGGTATCTTTCTCCTTATAATCCATCTTACCAATAGACAAATTTTTACGTTAAATATCATTATTGAATTCCAAGTTTAACATTCCTTATTTACCTACATTGGAAACTTTTTGTTACATTTTGGCAATATTAAAGCTAGTTTTGAAAACATTTATGTATTTCAAAATATGGGTATGTATATAAATATACATATGTGGATGTAACAATTAACAAAAAAAGTCATGAAATGTAAAGAGAGCAAGGAGCAATATATGTGAGTGTGAAGGGAGGAAAAGGAACTGATGTAACTATATTATAATTACATATGTCAAATCAGAATCTCAAAAAGGAATCATTAAATCATGTTATTTATTAAAAGACATATATTGTACATATAGGAAAACACCATCCATCTCAAATGAAAGAATAAATTAACCGGGTAAATTATTGGATTTTGAGGATATGGAAGTAGAGCTACTTAGATACGAGCTATTGGTATTTTTTTTCTTTTAAATGTGTATATATGCGCAGTTGTGTGTGTGAGTTCAGGGACATATGCTTTCCAAAACTCATGTATGGATATCAAGGGCAACCTTCGATCCTGGCCTCTGTCTTCCATTTGCTTGAAACAGTCATCATTGTCTCTACATATCCCAAGCCACCTGCTCCACAAATTCCTGAGTATTTCTTGTCTCTGCTTCATATCTTACTTTACACATTCTGGAATTACAGATTGAACACTACCAGGTAGGTGTGTCTTTCCATGGGCCTGATGGTATCCAAATTCAGATCCCCACACTTGTACAGCAAGTGATTTATATACAAAAAAAAAAAAATCTCAGCTTCATTTTTCATTTTCCTCTCTGAAGAGAAAGGCAATTTTTTAAAAAAATTAGAAAGAAATGACAAAAATATTTATAGAAGATCAAACTGAGAGATGGCAAATTTTTAATCTGGAGCTAACAGCGATTTTCAAATGTTTAATTCCCGTATCTATGCTCATGGGGAGATAGCTTTAGGAATGAGGGCAATAAAAGGCATTGTTCTATTCAAGAGGGAAAACTTAAGAAAATGTATTACCAGCAAACAGTTTCAAGAGATGAGTAAGAAACGTTCTCTGAATAAATAGGAGCTGGTGCACAGGAGAGGCTGAAGCTCACAGAAAGAAAACCACACAGTAGAATTAGGACAGTTAAAAATAAAGTACTCTTTCCCTCTTACACTTTTAAATTCAAGTAACACCACAGATATTAGTACTTTTAAATTTAGAATAGGTTGTGTTTCTCCTTTATCAGAAAGTACTAGACTTTTCATATCTTCTGTTAATCTTAAAGTTTGATTGATTGTAGTCTCTTCAACCACATAATTCATACAGTCTACTCATTTTAAGCTTTGACTAGACACAGACATTATGTGCCTTTCAATGTCACTAGTACACACAGTATTATAAATCGGGTGAGTGGAAACATTTACCAGGAATAGAATATGTGTACCATGTGGAGTTAACATATACTGAATATGTTAATTATCCAAGTAACATTTTCCAGTATGGGTTGTTGGTACCAATGAATACAACCATGATAGATGTTCCAACTACTCAGGTACACAGCACAGTACTGGCACTGAATAATTCTCTTTTGTTTTCGAATCTAACAAATATGAAGTGATCTATCATGTTTTCCATTTGTTTTTATTTAATTAAACATTTCAACATTATGAGCAATTTAACCATGATTTCTTAAACATGTCTTTAATAACATCATCTGCATGTGATGCATACTTTTATAGCTGTGCATATATATTTGTGTTTTTGTCTTTGTGCATATGTGTGTGTGTGTGTGTGTGTGTGTGTGTGTGTGTGTGTGTGTGTGTGCTTATGCCTGTAGAGACTGGGTGTGTTGGCATTGCTGTCTTCCTTAGTCATTCTCTGTCTTACTTTTTAAGACAGAGTCTCTCACAGAATCTATTCACAGATGGCCTATACTGACTGGCCAATGAGCAGCAGGATCTTCACCTCTCTAGTTAAAAAGTTATGTAGCTTCTATAAACTTCCATAGAAATTATCTGAGACTTAGCCACATGTTTCTCAATGTGAAGATTCCTCAGAAAAGAGAAAGGAAAACAAATGATCATATATAAGTTCTTTGTATGGTATCTATGTATATTGACTGATGGTACCTCTTGAAAGTACATACTTTATGCTGTTTTAAGATGGTCCCTGGGATACTAAGGATTATTTATAAAGACAGGAAGTATAAATTTCAGAAGTCCTAACTTTGGACAAGTCCACAGAAGCTGTTTGGCTGTCTGTAAATAGAAGGTTATGAACACTACTCACTGTTTGTGGAAACCCATGAAATCCCACCTGAAAAATTCACCTACCACCTTGAGCTTCCTTTGACGCTGTGAGAATGGCTAAGAAATTACCCAGGATGCCACCAGGAGCTGCCTCACCTGTGCTTTATATTGACTACTCACTTGGAAGTATTAGGCAAGTTTGAAGTAGTATATGAACTTGAAGCCTGATTTGTCAGCCTGATACTAAATGTTAGCTCAGGGAGTTATGTTCTTATGTTGGTTCTGCTACTTTTACACCATGACATATCACAATTGTATCTATAACTTATTATGAATCATTCATGTCATCCTTTGTACTAATAAACCTACATTTGACCTATTACTTTAAGATATTATATAAAATTTTTAATTTTACATAGTCAATAGAAAAACAGTATTGTTGATTAGATACACATGAGTTTTCATTTTTTGGCTTTACTTGTTAATTTATATAATATCTTGAAAGTACAGAATATTTTATTCAAACCGTTATAGAGTGATAGATTCACCACAAAGAAAATAGTATGTTTTGTTGTTGTTGTTCTATATTTTTATTATTAATTTACTTGATTGATTTTTGAACACTTGTTTTCAAATAAATTAAATTATCTAACGATTCACTTGAAATTTTCTCTTGGAGGCTTCTCTATAGATTGCATTCATGACATCTGATATCTATGTTTTAGTTAAGTTTCTAATATCTGATTATTCCTATGAATCAAGTACTTTTAAATTTATTTATAATGCTATTATGGTTGTTTTTTTGTCAACTTGACACAAGATAGAGTCATTTGGGAAGAAACATCAGTTGAGAAAATTCTTCCATCAGACTGACCTGTAGGCAAGACTCTAGGGCCTTTTCTTAATTAAAGCTTGCTGTGACAGGGTCCAGCTGACTGTGAGGGGTTTCAGTCCTGGGCAGCTGATCCTAGTTTCTATACACAGCAGGCTGAGGAGTCATCTAGTAGATAGCCTTCCCTCTTGGCCTCTGCTTCAGTCTCTGCCTCCAGGTTTTTGTCTTGATTTTTTGCCCTCATTCCTTTCATGATGGACTGTCATCAGGATATGTAAGATGAAATAACGATTTTTCTTCACCATGATATTTTATCACAGCAGTAAAACCTAAATAAGACAAATTCCATATTTATAAATAATTTTATGTTTTTTCAATCACTCTTTTATTATCTTATGCTGGATGTTTTCCAAAAGGGATAGTGTTTCTGTTTTGATTCTTGTTCTTCTTATTTAATCGCTTTTTTCCCACATAGCATTGGCAATACCTTAAATATAATGTTGAAATATAACATTATAATTGACATTACAAATATAACTGACAACCCATCTTCATTTAATCCTTTTGTATACTATGTGTGAAGTATTTGTATACATTTGTGTGGGCATGTGCTCTTGTGTATACATGGAAGCTAGATTTTGGTGTCTCATATTTTTCTCATTTGCATATCTTTTCTCTTTAAATTTTTATTTGAAGTTGCTTTATTTTATTTTATATTATACTTTATTTTATTTTATATTATACTTTATTTTATTTTGTGTATGTGTGTTCTGCCTGCATGTCTATACACTATGTGCGTGCCTTGTAACCACAGAGGCTAGAAGAAGTTTTCAGAGTTCCTAGGCTTGGATTTATATAACCTCATTAGCTGCCATGTGAGTGCTTGAAACTGAACTGAGTCCTGTGGGAGAGCAGCCATTACTCTTAACTAGTGAAACATCTTTTCACCCACCTCACCTTATTTTTGAGGCAGCATCACCCACTGAACTGGAGATCTATTTCTGGATGCTCATTGTACACCAACTTGCTGGTTTGGACATGGGAACTATGGATCTGACCTCAGGTATCCATGTTTCCACAGTGGGCAGTCTACTGACTGAACAGTTTCCCAGCTCCTTCACATAATACTTGAATTATCAAGTCCATATTTGTGTCCTGGCTAGAATAATCATGCCTTTCCCTTTAATTTGTTCTAATGAGTGATATTATTGTGTTTCTCATGTTGAACTACATTTTTATTCTGAAATAATTCTTCCTATTATTATGAGATATTATTATCAGTAGAATTGAAATTACTGGAATAGCTTTATTTAAGAAGCTTTTTTGAACAAATACATGTATTGCATAGTCATGGCAAGAGTATGATCTAGTAATAAACAAAACCAAAATATAAATAAGATTTATGCTTCACTGATATACATTGCACTATAGACCTGGCAGGTCTCCATAATAATATCTTCTGATTGAGTATGATCTGTTATAGTAATAACTGATGTATTCTTCAGTTGAGTCAACTTAAGTCCTTTCTTACATTTGGTTTTCCTTAACAAATCTTTCGATTAGAACTGTACTGTCTGCAGAAGACAATGTGGATTAACATATTGTTTAAGAGAGCTTATTGACTGCTAGGGACTGACTGATCTAGAGTTGTTTAGGATTTTTCTTTTCCTAGAATTTTATTTCTGTGAAATGTGTGTTGATTTATGTGTTCCTAAAATTTATCCATTTCAATATTGTTCTCAGCACATTTTTATTTGTCAAAAAATATTGTGTCAAATTATATTTTGTTTAGTTTTCTCCTTTACCCTTTGTTAAATCTTATCAAAAGCCCATTTCTGTAATCTTTGAATCTGGCTGTTTGTGGCTTAAAGACAAACAAACAAAAACCTTTAAGGGCCAATCAGATGGCCAGTGGGGAACCTCACCTCTGCCAAGCTCTAACAACTTGAAATTGGTTATCAAGAACTAATATCCGAGCATTGTCCACTAACCTCCACATGTGAATCATGACTTCCAAATACTAGTCTCAAATCTTAAAATTTATGACCTCACAGATGGTCAAGCCTCTAACTTACAGAACCTTGGGGGATGTGATGGCCAGTCTTGCTTTCAACTAGATAAGATAGGCTCACCTAGGAGATATGTGTAAGAGGGAGTTTCCAGGAAGGTGTAATTACTTAAAAATTCTACCATAAATGGGCTGGACCTCTGCACTGAACAAGAAAGGAAGAAACAAGTTGTGGACCAGTCTTCACCTCTGTCTACTTCCTGAATGTAGGAATGTTGTTATAAGACATATTACACTATTATTCCATTTCTTCTCCAGCATGAGGCATTGCATCCTCTGAATTTTGGGTTAGAACAACTCTTCTTTCCTTAGTTGCATCTATCAAATATTGTGTCACAATTAGAAAAGTATCTAATACAGGAGACAACACATATTGAAGCCCCTTAAAAGAACATAAAACTAGTCATACACTTAGTAATAAATTCAATAAAATATTTACAGAGCTTCCAGGAAAACTCTTAGCTAGGGTTTCTATTGCTACAACATAAGTACCATAAGCAAAAAGCAAGTTGGGGAAGAAAGGGCTTATTCAGTTTATACTTCAAGATCATATTCCAAGTCCCACAACACACAGAGAAAGGCACACTTCCAGGTGATCTAACAAGCCCAGAATTCCGGATCCCAGGATCACAGAATCACAGGATCACAGAGGCAGCTTGACACTGAGGAGTTCTGACACAACCAGGATCACAGGAAGGACAGTCTCCAGTCAGATTTAGCAAGGGCAGATAGCACTAGAGTTAACCAGATGGTGGGGGGCAAGTGTAAGAAAATAAACAACACAAACCAAGGTCATTTGCCATCATCAGAACCCAATTCTCCCACCATAGCAAGTCCTGGACACACCATCACACCGAAAACACAAGATTCAGATCTAAAATCACTTATCATGATGATGATACAGGAACTTAAGAAGGATGTAAATAGCACCCTCAAAGAAATAAAGGAGAACACAGGTAAAGAGCTAGAAGCTCTTAAAAAGGAAACACAAAAATCTCTTAAAGAACTACAGGAGAACACAATCAAACAGGTGAAGGAAATGAGCAAAACCATCCAGAATCTAAAAATGGAAATAGAAATATTAAAGAAATCAGAAAGAGAGACAACCTTGGAGATCCAAAACCTAGGAAAGAAATCAGGAGTCATAGATGCAAGCATCACCAACAGAATGCAAGAGACAGAAGAGAGAATCTCAGGGGCATAAGACACCTTAGAAAACATTGACACAACAGTCAAGGAAAATGCAAAAAGCAAAAAGCTCCTAACCCAGAACATCCAGGAAATCCAGGATGCAATGAGAAGACC
>NW_022196895.1:83866942-83908634 GCF_008632895.1 Mastomys coucha
GAGCCTACAATTCATTTCTTGGTGCAGCAGAAATATCAACTCTCAGCTTAGCTATGATGGAGGTAAAACCTTTGGTGATGAGAGGGTCATTGAAGTACAGCCTTATGACAATGAAAAAGAAAAAAGAAAAGAGAAAAAAGAAAAAAAAGAAAGCCAGAGCAACACTAGGAGTGTGATGAGGCTTTTGGACTCTAGAGGGTCCCATCCTTGAATAAGCCCAAGAAATATGAGGATTCTATGAAATTTTGTGAATTTCTAGTTTAAAAATTCTGCAGATATCAGTGGGAAGGGGCTTGCATAAGTGGAAGAGAGAAACTTTCACAGTAAAGCTGCCTTTGAAGCTAGGGTTTCCTTCAGACACGTGCCCACATAACTCTGAATGCCCATGTTGCTTTATAGAAGGTATCTGTGTAGAGATGGAGAATGGAAAAAGTGACTGTAATTGGGTTAGTTTGGGTGACTGAACATCTTGTCTGTAAGAGGAATGGATGTTTACTGGGGGTCACTGTGAGATCCCAAAATGAAGACATGTGTGGAGATTCAGAATCTAGGTGCAGCGCATTATAGGAAAAAAAAGCAAGCAGTAGTATGTGATGGCTAACTGAAGATGAAAAGGGACATTGGATTCCAGAAGCAAAGAAGGCACCAAGAGAGCCAGAAATGGTTGGACAGGAAGGCCCTGTGATGAACTGAACTGATTCTGCTGACACACTGTTTGTCTGTACTCTGGGTGGACAAGCCATGGTTACTGTGACTGAAAGGTAATAAAACACCATAGGTAAACATTAAAAAAAAATCATATTCCATCATTGGAGGAAGTCAGAACAAGAAACCAAGCGGAGTTCGAACTTAGAGGCAGAAGCTGATACAGATGCCATGGAAAAGTGTTGATTACTGGCTAGCCTCAATATGTCTAGCTCAGTCTTCTTTCTTATAGAACCAGGGACTACCAGGTTAGGGATAGCCTTAACCACATGGACTGGCCCTTCCTCATTGGTCACTAATTGAGAAAATGCCTTACAGTTGGATCTAATTGAGGCATTTTCTCAACTTAAGGCTCCTTTTTTTCTGATGAGTCTAACTTGTATCAAGTTGATAAATGAAACCAGCCAGTGCAAAAATCAAAGAACATCACCTTAAGAAATTAAAAAAAGCAGGAATAAGCTATCAATTACTAATAATTAAGATGTCAACTTCTTAAAATGGTGCTAGGGCAATTAAAGTCTTTTGTGCTTTTAAATTTTTTTTAAATTATTTTAAATTGTAAAGAAATGTAAATGCAAAATTCACTTGAATATGAAGCTTAAGACCTTGCATCATTATGTGTTATTAAAACATCTATAGATCTTGGATTATGACTGTCATATAATAAAATATGGTTTGGCAAACCAATCAATAAAGAGAATAGTATTCAAGGTAGATCAACATACAGCTTGTTTATTTATTTTTCAAAATAATCTCCAACATAGTTGAAAAATATATCTGAGCGAATGCTAAAAGGAAAACTAGGTGCTAGGTAGAAAAAGAATTAAAAACTAATATTATTTCACATCAAACAAGAACTAATTTGAGATGAATTGTATGCTTAAGCATAACAAATATAACTCCACATTATCTAGAAGACAATAAACAGATTAATTTAGGAATAATAATTTATTTCTTGGATCAAGAGATAAAACACTAAATTAATGAATAAACTAAATTTAAACAAACTAACAGTGTTTATTTATCTCCAACAGTATGGACAAAAAGAACTTCATCAGGCTTTGGGCTTCATGCTGAAAACAGGGGTGCCTCCAGTCAAAGACAGAAAACAAATTAATTTTTAGTGATTACAATACTTTTAAATTTTACTTTCATTTTGTGTATATGGATGTCTTGCCTATTCGTGTGACTGTGCACCACATGCATACTTGGTATCTGTAGAACAGAGGAGGTATTGGATCTCCTGGGGCTAGAGTCACAGATAATTGTGTTCCAGGTGCTGGGATTAAATCTGGATCCTCTGGAAGAGAAAACAGTACTTTTTACCACTTGGAATTTTTCAGAATCCTCAATAAAATAATTTGTACTAAGAAAAATATACTAGTGTTGACAGATTTATATCTGTCACTCACAAATTCATTTAATACTACTTAAAAGCTTTAATCTCTAGAAAATAGAAAATTATGGAAACACAAAGTCATGTCTGGGGACAGTATGAATAGCTCAGTTACTCCATGGTAGAATACCCACTGAGTGTAAACAATGCCTTGAATTCAATATCCAGCACCATAAACACACAGTGAGAAAAAGGGACATAAAACACATTGTACATTCCCTGTATTATCTGAATTTTAAGATTGTTAATATCAAATTATGAGACAACTGTGAAACCACTGGGCTCTCTCGCTGTGATAAGGATCTACAATGGTATAATTTTATTGAAAATATCTCTGAAATATTCTTATAAAATTTAGCACATTCTTACCTGTACTGTTACCTAGAAATTCTCCATCATCAAGAAAGGTTCTATTCAGAAAATATGTAAACATAGCACTTATTGTTGATTATTCATAGTATCTCTAATTGTGGTGCAAGTCAAATGTCCATCAATATAAGAAGAAAAAAAACCCTGAGATTTATTTTGATGATATCTCATGATCCAGCAATGGAAAGAATAAACTTTGACACATCATACAGTATGAATAAGTCTCATATACACAAACAGTAAAAGAACTGGGACAGAAGGAAATATAATTCGTAATTCTTACAGCTGAAGTTCAAGAATAGGGCAATGCATGTGATAGAAAGAGATTGATGGTCTCATGGTTTTATTATAAGGAAGCCTCAGTTACCAGAGACATTCCCAGATGGTGAAAATATCCTATACTTAACAGATGTAAAAGATACAGGTGCCTCTGTGTGTGTGTGTGTGTGTGTGTCCCAAATACTCAAACTTCAAAAAAGTTACAGGTGTGTTTATATGTATGTATATGTGTGTGTGTGCATGCGTGTGCATGTGTGTGTTGATAACAAAAAAAAACCTTGACTGTATAGTAAGTAATATTGCACTAAATAGTAACTGGTGTTCTCAAGTTAGTTTGCCTTCTTCAGATTCCAGTTACAGTAAAGTCTTTAATCTCTCCAGAAAGCTTTCACCCTACTGTGGTTATTTACTCATATCAGAATTTCACTGTAACTTATGTTGTTCCTCCAGCATTAATTTTGAGAGATCATTCTATCCCAAGAAAAGTCACACATATTAGATATTATTTTTCACAATCTACATAGAATCCAACTGTACTTGTAGGTCTAGATTTGTCCAGGAGCACACAGTTTATAAACATTTAAAGCTCAAACTGTCAATGCAGATACTAGTGCTTTCAATTCCATATTGTTGTAAAAATACAGAATATGCCATTAATTCCATGGCAAACATTCATTATCAATCACAGTCCCAGAGACAGAGATAGGCATCAATCATAATAATATTCAGAGACCTAAATTCTCATAATATTATAGATCTGTGAAATTAAATCTCAAAAAGACTGTTCATTAGGAGGCCTGGCCACAATTATACATTTGTAAAAGTAATATCAGGAGAGATGTTCCCACTGCCTTTATTATTTGAAGTAACAGAACATTTATTCTTAAGAAATTGAAACTATATGAAAATGTAAATTAGACTGGAAATTTTGAGGAGATCAAGACATGGCAGCATAAAAGCAAATCTTTCAAGATTGAATCTGATGTGGTTCTTAAAGACTGAAAAAATTCACATTCATGGAGTGGCTGTTCCTTGTGGTCTTGGACATAGAGTTGCTCTTCAATAAATTTCCCCTTAAATTTCTTAGCAGAAACTATTTAATCAAGATCCTAGCAGCAGGAAGATGTGAGAATCCACAAGGATGTACAAAGATAATATATATTTTAAAATTCCCCATTACATTCCATGTTTTCTTAAATTTCCTAAAGTTAATTTTCCTAAATTGAGGCCTCTAGAATATGCATTTCAGAATGTTCACATTCTATTAATGAGGCTATTCTTAGACTATTTCACTCATAACAAATCTTGGTATTTGCAGGTTGCTCAGAGCACTGGTAGATGAAATGCTCCCTGAGTAGGTAGACAGAACTTAATAAAAAACAGAGGACTGGGGAAGGTAAACTACTGCCTGCAAAACATGCCACCTCCAGAAAAATCAATGGCCACTTAAATCCACCCTAGCCACCTTCCAGTGAAAGTGATAGTTGTAGACAAGGAAATTAGAAATAGAAAGTTTGAGTAGAGATGGCATCTATGTAAAAAAAAAAAAAAAAAAAAAAAAAGAGCAATGGTCCTAATAAGAGTCTTTAATCTTTCCTCTGATATTTCACAAGCCAGGCCTCCATTGCTTGCACTGTTCCCAACATTATCTTCCAAGCTCCTACAGAACATACCACAGAGCTCATATCCCAATGGCTCTTCTAGCTCGAAGTTCCATGTCCTTCCACAGTCCTCCCAAAAAGATGGTCAGGCTGTCACAGGAATATCCCACTGTGCTGGTACCAATTTGTCTTAATCAGGGTTTCTATTCCTGCACAAACATCATGACCAAGAAGCAAGTTGGGGAGGAAAGGGTTTATTCAGCTTACATTTCCACATTTCTGGTCATCACCAAAGGAAGTGAGGACTGGAACTCAAGCAAGTCAAGAAGCAGGAGCTGATGCAGAGGCCATGGAGGGATGTTTCTTGCTGGCTTGCTTCCCCTGACTTTCTCAGCTTTTGTTTTTTATAGAACCCAAGACAAACAAGTCCATGGATGGTACCACCCACAATGGGCCCTTCCCCCTTGATTACTAATTGAAAAAATACCTTATAGCTGGATCTCATGGAGGCATTTCATCTAGGGAGGCTCCTTTCTCTGTGATAAATCCAGTTTGTGTCAAGTTGACACACAAAATCAGCCAGTACAATTGACCCCTTGTCAACTTGACATACAAATACATCACTATTAAGCCTTAGCCCTTACTTTCTTATTCAAACCCAAGATGTAAATAACTTTAAAATCCCACAGTCGTTACAAATTCTTACATATTAAAATATTTTAGTAGATATTTTCTTTATTTCCATGTCATATGATATCTCCTTTCCCAGTTTCCTCTCTTGAGTAAAAAAAAAGAAAAACTAAAATAAAATAAAAATAAAAAACAAAAACAAAAACAAAAAAAATTCCCTCCCCCTCCCCCTGCTCACTAACCCACCCTCTCTTGCTGCCTGGCTCTGCCACTCCCCTACACAATTTTTTTTAATTAGATAGTTTCTTTATTTACAAGTCATATGGTATCTCCTTTTCCAGTTTCCCCTCCAAGCAAAAACAACAACAAGAACAAACCCCTGTTCCCTCCCCTTTTCCCCTGCTTGCCCCCCCCCCACTCTCCTGCTTACTGGTCCTGGCATTCCCCTACATTGGGGCATAGAACATTCACAGGGCCAAGGGCCTCTCCTCCCACTGATGACCAACTAGGCCATCCTCTGCTACATATGCTGCTGGAGCCATGACTCCCATGTGTACTCTCTTTGGTTGATGGTTTCGTCCTTCGGAGCACTGAGTATACTAGTTAGTTCATATTGTTGTTCGTCCTAAGGGGTTTCAAACCCTTCAGCTCCTTTGGTCCTTTCTCTAGCTCCTTCATTGGGGACCCTGTACTCAGTTCAATGGATGGTTGTGAGCCTCTACATCTGTATTAGTCAGATACTGTCAGAGCCTCTCAGGAGACAGCTATATTAGGCCCGATTGTCCTTCCTTCAGTCTCCGCTCCATAGTTAGTCTCTGCAATTCCTTCCATGGTTATTTTGTTCCCCCTTGTAAGAAGGAATGAAGTATCCACATTTTGGTGTTCCTTCCTCTTGAGTTTCTTATGGTTTGTGGTTTGTACTTTGCATATTCTGATCTTCTGGGCTAATAACCACTTATCAGAGAGTGCATACCATGTGTGTTCTTTTGTGATTGGGTTACCTCACTCAGGATGATAGGGCTTGGGTCACTTCTTCAGCCCTGCTCTTTGTAACACACACCTTGTCTTCAAGGCTACAGCTGCCTATGCTCCAGTGCTGTTGCTGTTCATGGGGGTCATCTCATGGTACTGGTATCTCCAAAACACTGCAACTAGGCTTCACCAAAAGCCTATCATAGGATCTCTTCATGGTGCTAAGCATCAACAATCAAAATAGCAGTGGCCCTAATAAGAGTCTTTAATCTTCCCTCTGAAATTTAACAAGCCAGACCTCCATTTTCTGCACTGTTCTCAACATTATATTCCAAGCTCCTATACAACACCCCACAGAGTCCTTAACATCAAATGGATCTTCTACCCCAAAATTCCAAAGTTCTTCCACAATCCTCCCCAAAACATGGTCAGGTTGTCACAGGAATATCCCACTATGCTGGTACCAATATGGCTTAGTCAGGGTTTCTATTCCTGCACAAACATCATGACCAAGAAGCAAGTTGGGGAGGAAAGGGTTTATTCAGCTTACATTTCCACATTGCTGTTCATCACCAAAGGAAGTCAGAACTGGAACTCAAGCAGGTTAGAAAGCGGAGCTGATGCAGAGGCCATGGAGGGATGTTACTTACTGGCTTGCTTACCCTGGCTTGCTCAGCTTGCTCTCTTATAGAATCCAAGACTACCAGTCCGTGGATGACACCACCCACAATGGGCCCTCCCTCTCTTGATCATTAATTGAGAAAATGTCTTACAGCTGGATCTCATGCAAGCATTTCTTCAACTGAAGCCTTACTCTGTGATAACTCCAGCCTGTGTCAAGTTGCCACACAAAACCAGCTAGTACAATGGGCATCTGTCACTTGTTTGAGTGACTTACTGATTTCTCCTAGAACTACTCAAACTAGGTACAGGTATCTGTCCCTTGGACCTTTTGCCACAAGTACTGTTCAATAACAACCCAACCTTATCAATAATATGTCAGATAATAGTTAGCTCATATCAGAATATTGTAATCAAATAGACTTTGTCCCTTTCTCATTGTTGGTGTTCAGGCTCTATTCATGACCTATCAGCACACTGAGAGTTGTCTATTCAATGTAAAAATGCTGACTTCTATAGATAGCAGAGCTCAATATTCTGCAGGTATTCTGCTATATTACACCACCCAAATTTCCTGCACCACCACATTTCTTGATCTAACTATCTCTTCTCAGATTTCCTTGAGTCAGAGCATTCCATCTCTTGCTCTAGGACCCATGTAAAACTTGAGGGCATCTGTTAATCCAATATAATATACCACAGGAGTAATTTTTAAGAATGTAAGAGACTGTGACAGGCAATGCATTGCATGTGAATTGATCCCCTGAGTGTCCTACCCCAAGCAAACTGTCAGTGAATAAATCATCAGAATGAGATTTATTGTTGTACACAAGTGTAGAAATGGGATTATCTTGCACTTGAAATAGAAGCCTGGAAATTGTTTTACAACAAAATTAAATAAAAACACTACTTATTTTTATGTTTTAAGAAAAAGTACCTGCTCTTACATAGTCAAACATCAAAAAATCAAAGGATTTATGTTCAATTGTCTTCAAAACACTTAAGCGTTTAAACATTCATTCACAGTGTCCACTAGATCTTTTGGGTTTCAAACAAACCTTAATTATTGTAAGCATTTCATAATTTCTCATTATGGTATGTCGCTATTTCATGATTTTTTTCTAAGCATTATTTTTAATATATTTAACTTTACAACACTTACCTAATTTTTACTACTTTATAAGTGTGAAGACTCAAGAAGTTACTTTAGAATTTAACCCTGAATGAAGAATAAAGTAAACATGAAATAGAGCCAAATTCAAATTAAAACAGTATTTTTTCCTGCTTTCATAGTTCTACTTGAGTCAATAGTAATGCTTAGCTAATTAGCTGAGTAATTCACCAACTTAAAAAATAAAACAATTTCTATAGACACTCTTCTGTGAACAGTGAATGTTGTAAGATGAACTTTAAATTAGATAAAGCAAATTTAAAAGGCAGTTTAAAGCAATTTTTGCTCCCCTATGACTACATGAGAGAAATGTTTGGAGATCCATAGTAAGTGATGACCTATTGAGATAGTGCACACTTCAGGTGCAAAATTGGCACAATTGCCGCATGAATTACTGTTCTTCTTGCTCATGAGGTAAACAATGTGAACATAAGTGCCCATTATGTCTTAGTGCAGCCCAGTGTGCAGTGAGTGGATCTACATGATATTTCTGTCCAGTGATACTCTGGTATTCAAAGCTGGGACCTTTAAATTAAGGAGCTTGAATTCATAGAGCAAATGTACTTTGTAACTTAAATGTTGTCTTCAACATTGAAGTGGCCTGCCTGATGCTCAGTGAATCACACAAATCATTAAAAGTGAGATCTCTGGAGTTGAAGAGATTGATTCAACCAGCTGTATAAACCCTGAAACATAGCATTCTTCCCAGAATAAAAACTTATTGAGTAATAATTTTACTGTAGAGTTCCATAATTACCAAATTAAGATTTCTGTGGATACTGGCTGATAATGGTTCTTCCCATAGGAGCCCTAGCTTCTTGGTGGAACTCTGCTCTAACCTGTGTTATCTCACAGACAGGTCCCACTAGTTCCTCTCATGATGTACTTGCAAAGGCTTCCTGTCCTGAGAGAGATGAAGAACTTGAAATATTCTGACTTGAGGTGCTATAGTAGTAAAGGAAATTTCATTACTTTTACAACTCAGTGCTCCCTCATTGATGTTATGGAAATGTTTGCTGGATGTCAATGTCACAGAGAGAAATGGCTTCATTATTCACATGTATCTGCTTGCCACTACCTTTATGTTCTATCTTTACCTGATGTCAACTGTGGTATCTAGTATTTACTTTCTTGGACCTTCTTCCATTGATAACAATTCTTTGTTTCATATGTTATGAATAAAATCATCAATTGTACAATGTAACACTCATTCTACATGAAATGAAGGATTACTGTATTCTTCATTCATAAACAACTTTTAGACTAGGATAAATTGTATCTCTTCAGCAGAAGACTTACTATACAGTGCAACCATCTCTGACTTGCAATAGTTTGACGTTATTCATTTTAAATATTTTTAGCCTTAGGAGAAATAAAACTCTGTATGTTTGTGGGGAAGGGAGGAGTGGAGATTTAACCAATGGCATCAGGATAAATATACAACAAAGATATATTCCTAAGAAAATCCTCCTACCCATAAATCTTGATTGGTGGAATAATTTGGCACATATGTTTGTGGATTTTAGGCTTAACAACACTGTTGAATCTTAACTCAATGTCATGGTTCAGTTCCAAAATCTGGACCTGTCAGATTGTGACATGTATTTATGTGATTTGTAAGGTGATTCCTGAATCCCTACACTTCCCTCTTCAGAGCAGCTTACTCCCCATCTGTCCCACATGTACATTTCTAGGTCCCTTCAACTAGAATTTCTAGATCTGTAATTTGAATTTGTAGATCATGTGCTCTGGGAGCTTAAAGGTCTCTGCTTTGAGAATTTACATATAGTGAGAGAAAGTGAGAATTCTGAGTAAAGCCCATATAATCTTGGTAGACAATGCTTAATCCTCACATTGGTATACTGAGTCAAGGGATACTGAGCTAAGAATGTATAAACACATATATGTGAATTTATGAATATATATGAAATCTCTATGCACACCTTCCAATACTAGGTATCAAGATCACATTTTCCCCTATTTATAAAACTAACTGTGCAAAATTTCACTAAAGACATTTATACTCTCTTTCCTGTACATCCTGCTTTTGTTACATTGATCAGAGACTCTGTGGATTTTCAATACATTTTACATTGGTACTTACCTTCCTTGAACTTTATATCTGATATAAACTGATAATATAATTTCAATTCCATTATCCTGTTTTCATGAAGTAATTCTTACTTCAAGTAATTGAAATAAACATTTGTACTAATATATCCAAACTGAAAGCACATTATATGCAAATGTAAAATATGTTTTGATTTTTTCTCTTGTTTTAACACTTAAACATTTTTATTTTATTTGTATGAGTATTTGGTCTACACACACACACACACACACACACACACACACACACACACAAAATTAGCCATCGGTAAATTGTCCATTAATATCTAAATCAGATTGTGATATATATATATATATATGTATATATATGTGATATATATTTACAGGAATTTGTAGGTTGCATGTCTCATAAACACTGATATATATCTTAAATAGAATATTAATTAATATTAGAGTGATGCCTAATTAACCAATGTGGACCATGTACAATATATATATGCATATAATATTATATATATACATATATGTATGTATACATATATGCATATATGCATACATATATACATATACATATGTGTATATATAATATTGTATGTGTATATATATAATATATATATATGGACAACTTACTAATTTACAGGAATCTGTAGGTTGCATCTCTCATAAACACTGATGTATATCTTAAATAGAATATTAATTGACATTAGACTGATGTCTAATTAACCAATGTAGACCATGTACAAAGTTTATATGCTCTGCGTTTATCTCTTCAGCTCTGCCTGCAGTTATTGGGAGATAATATCTAAAACACAATTGCTAAAAAAAAAATGAGCAAGTGTTTTAACAGTTCAATAGAGCAAAAAAAATACAGACAATTAAATTCATAAAAATATGATCAATATTATTAGGCAATGAGTAAATTTAAATCAAAATCACATGAAATGTTTCTGTAGCTAATAACACAGACACACACACAGAAGGGGATGCCTTAGCATTAGAAAACTGTAACCTGGATTAAGAACTGAGAACTACTATAACTCTAATACATGTTGGAACAGTTGCAAAGAGATACAGCCACTTTGAAAGATGACATGGCAGCCTTTTATATACTTTACCATCCTCATGTGATTTAGCAGTAATGGCTCCAAATATTCACTTAGGACAACAGAAGCTTCAATGGCTACAAAGTCATAGCATAGATTTTTACAGTATTGTTAATATATAATAACCCCAAACAGTAAGTAACTAAATGGCCTTTAGCTATCAATTAGATTAACATAAACCCATGCAGTACAAAGCTCCCATGCGATACAAAAGAATGAACTGAAACTTGAATATATCTCAGAATACTTGTGCTATTTAAAGATTTTCAAAGTCAACATACTGCATGATTTTATTTATTTTCTACTTGAGAAAAGCCGACACATATAGACAGAGAAAAACAGTTGGTGTAAGGGCAGGGAGGATTTGGGGGGATAGGACCAAGGATTCAAGCAAGGTGCTGGAAGATGGGGACACTATATTTTATTATCTTAGTATAATAGTAATTAATGCATTTGTAAAATCCCTGAAGCTGCACAAAAGGAATGGTGAATTTTACTGCATGTGAATCACGTATTTCAGCCTTAAGCAAGAGCAATAAAAGACTGCTTAGGAAGAATCACAAAATAAAGTAATAGACATAAGTCTTAATATACTTGTCCTAATGCAGGAATATCTAACTTGACCTTTGAAAAGACAAAGATTCTCCATGCAGGCCAAGTGAGGTGGCTCAGCTGACTTTGCTCCTTAGACCTGAAGCTGGATGGAATGATCCTCTCATGAAATTTGCCCTCTGACTCACACAAGTATGTAGCACTGATATACACATATAATATATATATATATGTATGTATACACATATATGTATACATATATATAACAAAAATAAAGTTTTAGAATTTAAAAGATTCCCAGAGTAGTGTCAAAGACAAAATTATACAAAATTTAACACTCTAATTGACTTTTATTTGCAATCCTATGTGTGTGTGTGTGTGTGTGTGTGTGTGTTTGTGTGTGTGTTGCTAAGGAACACAATTCTTCACTCAGATGTGCCAAGTGCTTTATCACTGAGCCTTAGTCCAGCAGAATTTTGCAACATCTTATTCCATAATATAAAAATTAGTTATTTAGTTTTGTGATCTGGGCACAGAATTTTGAGCTTTAAGAGCAAAAATGGTTAAGATAGCAGAGAGGAGGACACAAATGATTGCTGGTTTCAGAGTTTCCATCTCTATATATTTCAAGCATAGATATCTTCAACACACTGTCCAGTAGACTGAAGGTGCCTGTGTGTCTGAAACTGGGTCAGTTTGATTGCCTGACCCTAACATCAAGGACTGCTTTGGTCTAGTGAACTGGGCGTAGAATACTGGGCTAGTAGAAAAGAATAATCTTCTTAAAAGGTTGATAAGATCTGATAAACTTGTAAATTATACTAAGTGCTTTTATCCAGAAATGTTTCTGGAAGGTAAGATACATTAAGCTTGACAAAAATTCTTAGAAATGAGGTACCAAGGAAAAGTTGGCTTTAATAATACCAATACCTGAGTAGATAAATTGATGCAATGATCATAATCAAAATGGAAATGCCTCATATATCTTCATAGGAGTCTTTGAAATGTTTATTTTTCTTTCAGTAACATTTATTTGTGTTGAGCATTTGTCGGGGGGGCAGTCATTGCTGGTTATTCTCATGCCACAACACACGTGTGAAAATCAGAATACAACTTGACAAATAACTTTTCTCCTTCCACCATATAGGCCTCAAGGATCAAACTTGCTTCATCAGGCTTAACACTAAGCAGCCTTACACACTGAGTCATCTGGCTGACCAAAATATTTCTAAAATAAAGGTCAAACAAAGATTTAAAATAGAGAGAGAAGTTAGCATTTGTTACATCTATTCATATTGTCACATGGTTATATTATTATTTTTAAATGGTCTCTGCTTAAATGTAAATACAGCTGAAAAGAAAAAAAGCAAAAATATAACACAGGAAAACTCCAGAGATACTAATTTCTGGGGATTTTATGTATGTCCTTTAATGTTTATGCTACCAGTTGCCATGATTTTATTTGAGCATCTTCTTCATGGCACTGGGTGTTTATTTGCATGCATATACAAATATGTAGACATAGCTCAATGTCTTAAATTATTATGTACAATAATCAAGAATTTACTTACAAAACTAATGAATATTAGTAGTGACAAAAATTTCTTCTCTTTGGCAACTACAGCATGAGGTCTCTGAGAAAGTTCATACATCAAATGATGAGTACAACCTTATAATAATAAATATAAATGATTTTGGAACAATGAGTGATCATCAGATGCAAGGATATCAAGGAACAATAAAACTTGTACAAGGAACAGTGAGCCTAAGTAAGCATGGTTATTTAAAGGTTAGTTACCCAAGATTTATATTAATGTGGGTGAATTTTTGATTACCAGGTATATGTGTGTGTCAAATGAAATTCCTTTCATTTTTTTGAAATTTGAGCACAGTCCAGTCATTGTGCAGCTTATGCCTGTTCACCAGAGGAGGTAGAAGAAACAGCATGGGTTTATATTCTATCCTTTCTCATGAGAAATAAAGAATAAATAAAAAGAAATAGTCAATGTGAAAGTGACCCCAAAGAGTAGATGCTTAGGAACTATGACTAGAGCAAAGACATTAAGATGATAAACAAGATGCCCAGACTATCACTTGAAAACGAAGTTTAGAGTCAGAGTTGCTATTTTGCTTGCTTTCTGATGTATCACCAGCATCTCTTCGAGAGCACTGATCATGTACAGAGGCTATTAAACATGTCGAGGTGAGTGTGTTGTGTGAGAGAGATGAGTTTGTTGGACAGAAAGAAGAAATGCTGATAGTTTTGGAGCATTTGAGAGAAACAGCTTATCCATGCTTCCTCTTCCAGTAGTTGTACATCATACCTGCTGATGTTCCAATAAACACCTACCTGCTCTGTCCTATGTAGAAGAGAACTCCTACCCTAAATTTGTACTCTTGAACTCCACATAAATATGCAGCATACACATGTGCGTGCACGCGGGCACACACACACACACACACACACACACACACACACACACACACACACACACACACTATGCATGCACAATACTCAGCTCTCCAGCTCATTGCTTTCTAGTTCAACTTAACTGATACACTCAAGAGTCAACAGTAAGAGTTTTACAAGGAAGACTAAGGATCAATATAGGCAAATGGATTCAGTTCAGTGCTCCCATGAGCCTTGACTATTCCTTTAAACAGACCCCACTATTATGGAATACCAGTGAACAGTGCAAAAGAATGGTGGCATGTGAATACATCTCTGATTTATTAGAGCTGAGTACAACCAGATGCAGGAACAAGGTCTATACATAGTGAAGCAGGACTGAGATTCTATGTAGCCCAGGAAAGAATGCAATGGTACAACATTTTAGTATTTTTATTTCATTTGTCAAACCATTTAAATGGAATCTAGGTTGAGGAATCTCCAGTGCCATGGTATCCCATACAACAACAACAACAACAACAACAACAACAACACCCTTCCCAGTGCAAAAGGGCAAAACAAAACTTTAGCATAATAAGCAAGAAACTTCAAACTAACCTTTAAATGGGTCATGGCTTTCCCGTGGGGTGGCCTGAATAAGCCTACTGTTCTAATTTAGCCACTCCAAAGTTTTAATTTTTCTTTTTACTTTTTTGTAATTTGTATGTGTGTGTGTGAATTTGTGTGTGTGTGTGTTTTCTTGTGTGTGTGTGAGTGTGTGTGCATGCTCACTTGCACACACACATGGAATTTAAAAATGTGAAGTAGGATCTGGAGAAGGAGGAGAGCTGGCTTTGATTGCAATTTTTCAAACAGTGATAAGACTAATACAGCACTGTGAGGAATTAAAAAGTCAGTTGCAGCTATATTTAAAACTATAAAGCACATGATGGTAAGCCAAATTGTAAGCCAATGAGTGGGTATAAACTGGAAAAGTAAGTGAAATAATCTTTTTTATATTGACTTCAAGATATTTTCATCTTTCAACTAAATAGTTTGAAGGAAACAGGACCCATGACAGGAAGTAGCAGAGAATTCCCAGCACAGAACCATTTGGTTCCAGTTCAGATTTGTTGAATACTTAGCCAGATTTTTGCCACTCTCCTCTAATTAACACCCATTTATCTGAATTAGTTTGATTGTGTTTGTGCTCCTTTCAACCAACACTCTTTATGAAAGCATCCCAACTTAAAAAAAAAAAAAAAACTTTGGCAAATGCACTTCTTTGGCACCCTCCAAAATTCTTTGTATCCCTCAGGCACAATTGGAATGAAATATAGACAGTGAGAGAGCTAGAATTCAAAACCAGAATTGCAATAATTTGATTTTAATCTTCTTAAAAGGGATTAAGGTAATAAGACAATAAATCATGAATTAAAAATAAATTGTATCCCAGGTAATGAAGTATGTAATAATATCTACTCTCAGTCTCTATGAAAATACATCTAGAGTGAGAGCAATGTCTGCCACACTTCTCATAACTAACTCTCTGTGCTGGCAGACTAACTATGCTCTCTTGAGACACTTTGTCAAGGAGATGAAAGACACCACACTTAGAAACTGAGACTTGAAGGAACAGAAGGCTTCTGCTGTATTTTCTAGGCACTTTGTACAACCAGAGAACTGTCTTTGTCAATCCATATGGTTCTTTACTTCATTTATAATACGTAGCTCTCCTTTGTTTATGTTTTACAGTGCTCCTTTCTTATTGAAATAGTTAAAGACCCCCCCACCCCACCACATCTTTAAAAAGAGTGCTAGGATAATCAGGAAAAAAAACAATAAAAATCTGCAAAACTCTAGGTAAATACTAATCTATACACTCTATCAACTTGCCACTATAAATAGTGTATTATGCTAGGGAGTTATAAAGAACCCAAGGGAGAAAAAATAGGACAGAGACTATGTCCTAGATAAGCTTAATTCTAAAGCTCATGAAACTACTGGATAACATTTAAGTGCTGTGATTTTATAACCCTACAATGCAGAGAGGGAGAGTCATGTGGCCAGAGAACTCAAGAAGAGTATGTAGCAAAAAACTGATTCAGCTCTGCATATTCAGGGGTTTTGAGGATAGGACAATTAGGACATATAATACTAGGGTATATAACATTAGTATATACAATATTAGGCTATATGACACCAAGGTATATAACATTTGGATATATAATATTAAGATATATTATATTGTGCTGTCATTACCATACCATCTAACAGACATTTGTTGAATATGGTAAAGAAGGCCTTTTCCAAAGTCACAAAGTGGGCTTCAAAGATGTAAATCAACTATTATTTTTATTCTTGGAGATGGAAAATACTTCTAGAAGTAGAAATAAGCTATGCCTACAACGAATAAGGTTCTGGTATTTCCTTTGAGTTATTTGCTAAGGCTTGGGCTTCTTTTTATTTTTTATTTATTTATTTATTTTTATTAGATATTTTCTTTATTTACATGTCATATGCTTTCTCCTTTCCCAGTTTCCCCTACAAAAACCAACCAACCAAACAAACAAAAACAACAAGAACAAACCCCTGTTGCCTTCCCCCTCCCCATGCTTGCCACCCTACCCTCTCCCACTTATTGGCCATGGCATTCCCCTACACTGGGGCACAGAATCTTCACAGGGCCAAGGGCCTCTCCTCCCATTGATGATTGACTCTGAAATCCTCTACTATACACATGCTGTCAGAACAATCAATCATACCATGTGTACTCCTTGGTTGGTGGTTGAGTCCCTGGGAGCTCTGAGGGTACTACTAAGTTCATATTGTTGTTCATCCTAAGGGGCTGCAAACCCTTCAGCTCCTTTGGCCCTTTCTCTAACTCCATCATTGGGGACCCTGTACTCAGTCCAATGGAGGGCTGTGAGCCTCTACATCTGTATTAGTCAGGTACTGTCAGAGCCTCTCAGGAGATAGCTATATTAGGCTGTCATGTCCTTCCTTCAGTCTCTGCTCCATAGTTAGTCTCTGCAACTCCTTCCGTGGGTATTTTGTTCCCACTTTTAAGAAGGAATTAAATGTCCACATTTTGGTCTTCCTTCTTCTTGAGTTTCTTGTGGTTTGTGGGTTGTTCTTCCCGTATTCCGAACTTCTGGGCTAATATCCATTTATCATAGAGTGCATACCATGTGTGTTCTTTTGTGATTGGATTACCTCACTCAGGATGATATTCTCCAGATCCATCCATTTCCCTAAAAATTTCATAAGTTCATTGTTTTTAATAGCTGAGTAGTACTCCATTATGTAGATGTACCACAATTTCTGTATCCATTCCTCTGTTGAGGGACATCTGGGTTGTTTACAGTTCTGGCTATTATAAATAAGACTGCTATGAACGTGGTGGAGCATGTGTCCTTATTACATGTTGGAGCATCTTCTGGGTATATGACCAGAGTGGTAGAGCTGGGTCCTCTGGTAGAACTATGTCCAATTTTTGGAGGAACTGCCAAACTGATTTACAGAGTGGTTGTACCAACTTGCAATCCCACCAGCAATGAAGGAGTGTTCCTCTTTCTCCACAGCCTCTCCAGCATCTGTTGTCACCTGAGTTTTTTATCCTAGCCCATCTGACTGGTGTGAGGTGGAACCTCAACGTTGTTTTGATTTGCATTTCCCTGATGACTAAGGATGTTGAAATTTTCTTTAGGTGCTTCACAGCCATTTGGTATTCATCAGTTGAGAATTCTTTGTTTAGCTCTGTACTCCATTTTTAATAGGGTTATTTGGGTCTCTGGAGTCTAACTTCTTGAGTTCTTTGCATACATTGGATATTAGCCCTCTATCAGATATAGGATTGGTAAAGATCTTTTCCCAATTTGTTGGTTGCCGTTTTGTCCTATTGACAGTGTCTTTTGCCTTACAGAAGTTTTGCAACTTTATGAGGTCCCATTTGTCAATTTTTGATCTTAGAGCATAAGCTATTGGCGTCCTCTTCCGGAAATTTCCCCCTGTACCTATTTGATCGAAATTCTTCCCCACTTTCTTTTCTATTAGTTTCAATGTATCTGGTTTGATGTGGAGGTCCCTGATCCACTTGGACTTGAGCTTTGTACAAGGAGATAGGAATGGATCAATTTGCATTTTTCTACATGCTAACCGCCAATTGAGCCAGCACCATCTGTTGAAAATGCTGTCTTTTTTCCACTGTGTGGTTTTAAGGTCCTTTGTCAAAGATCAAGTGACCATAGGGGTGTGGGTTCATTTCTAGGTCTTCAATTCTGTTCCATTGATCTACCTGCCTGTCACTGTACCAATACCATGCAGTTTTTATCACAATTGCTCTGTAGTACAGCTTAAGGTTGGGATGGTGATTCCACCAGATGTTCCTTTATTGTAGAGAATAGTTTTGGCTATCCTGGGTTTTTTGTTGTTCCAGATGAATTTGCAAATTGCTCTTTCTAAGTCTGTAAAGAATTGAGTTGGAATTTTAATGGGGATTGCATTGAATCTGTAGATTGCCTTCAGTAAGATGGCCATTTTTACTATATTACTCCTGCCAATCCACGAGCATGGGAGATCTTTCCATCTTCTGAGATCTTCTTCAATTTCCTTCTTCAGAGACTTGACGTTCTTGTCAAACAGATCTTTTACTTGCTTAGTTAGAATTACACCAAGGTATTTTATATTATTTGTAACTATTGTGAAGGGTGTTGTTTCCCTAATTTCTTTCTCTCCCTCTTTATCCTTTGTGTATAGGAAAGCCTCTGATTTGCTTGAGTTAATTTTATATCCAGCTACTCTGCTGAAGTTGTTTATCAGATTTAGGAGCTCTCTGGTGGAATTTTTGGGGTCACTTAAGTATACTATCATATCATCAGCAAATAGTGTTAATTTGACTTCTTCCTTTCCAATTAATATCCCTTTGATCTCCTGTTGTTATCTGATTGCTCTGGCTAGGACTTCAAGTACAATATTGAATAGGTAGAGAGAGAGTGGGCGGGCTTGGGCTTCTTAATTGGGCTACTTTTTTTTATAGGAATATTTACCTTAAATTTTGGCTTGATGATATTAAGAATGAAAATCATGCATTTGATAATAAAGCCAATAGGAAAAACCAACTTTTTGCTTAAAAATGAGGAGACCAAAACAAGAGAAAACTTAAATTGTAATGCACCCACAT
Organism: Mastomys coucha; assembly: GCF_008632895.1. Lineage (NCBI taxonomy): Eukaryota > Metazoa > Chordata > Mammalia > Rodentia > Muridae > Mastomys > Mastomys coucha. The sequence goes on from NW_022196895.1 coordinate 83,885,983, forward strand.
AAGGGAATATCATACTGTTTAATTGCAGTGTTCCTACTCTATAATATCACAATGATTTTACATACATATCAATACAAACACTCCTCAGTGGGGACAGTAGACCAGACACCAGAAATTCTCGTGTGCACAGGGCTTCCCTGCATAGATTATATCCAAAAACTTCTTCTTGTCAAAGTATTTAGTAGAAATGTCAACAATATGCTTTTCGTTTGATTTCAAATTCCTACACTAAAGACCCCAAACATCATCAGGGCTCCAAGGAATCTAAGATAGCTTGCAGTGGAAGCAGAGCACAAAGAACTCTGTATGTCTCTGTTCCCACATCAAGTCTTTATACCTGAGGGTCAAAACATTTTAGCATAGGCCTAAATGAAAAGATTGGTTGAACCATTGTGCAAGGGATAAATAGTCACATATGCTTTATATTCAAACCATACATAGTGTGGTTGGCTGGCATCATTATCATCACCATCACCATCACCATCACCATCATCATCATCATCTGACTAAGTTCACAGAGATGCAAACAAAATTTTAATTCAATAATTGGCTACTCCTGAAAACTAGACTTTGTCCAACTCCATTTTTGAAGATCATAACTGCAGAATAGGAATAAGAGTTATATTAGCAAACATTTTTGGAATTATTGGCTAAAAAGTATTGACTCATTTAGTCTTGATTTGAATAACCAGAATTTAAATTCATCTGTATCATTTAGTTGTCACTTAAAATTCTGTATGCCAAAATAGTGCATGTAACAAGTCTCACATTTCTACCCATGCAGAATGGAATTGAACAATTAATTTAGTAGTTGGTCAGTTACGAGAGAAACATTTCTCATTTTTGGAACCAAAATTTAGAAGCAAGCAGCAAAAGAGGATAAGGTATTGAATATGGTGAATTGGAGACACAAGACTTATCCTTAGACTGGACTTATCCTTAGATTATTAAGAACAGAAATGATTACATATAAACTATTTTATATGGGTATGCATATTGTTGCACACATACTATTGTCTTCTCTGTCAGATGAGGGAGCCTCTAAACCATTATAGCATTATGGTGATAAATAATCTAACTGAACAATTTTAGTTTTTAATATTTTCAATAAAATAAACTGTGACTCCTGGAAGAAATATCTAAGTTCTAAAACAGTGGCAAGAACTGTTTAAGATGCATCTAAGATGTATTTTCACATCAGAAAGTACAAGAAATACTCAAAACATGTCTTTACTGGATGATAATCTAAAATTATCAAAAGCAAACTGAAAGAATTTCTAACAACTAAGGTTATATCATCTTTATCAATAAAATCAAGGGCATATTATTGGGTAATCTAAAGTAAAAATGAGATAAATTATTGAATTTATTACTATGAAGGAGATTCATCAAATACCTTATATAAATAATACTAAATATACTATGTAGATATTCATCCCTCAATGATCAGGAACATGAACTTATACTTGTTAAATGTGGCTGCATATTATCAATATTTCCAGTTTGTACAACTGGAAACAAGACAATCCTTCCTTTATACTGTCAGCATCAAGCATCATAAATCATGTTGGTAAGTTGAACCTTTCTATAATTTGATGAAATTGAAATTTATTTTTGTCATCTTTTTTTTCATGATAAAAAACCCTAGGCTAATCATGAGATACAATAAAATAGATTCTGATAGTATGGCATTCTATACATTTTAACTGAAAATGGCCAAGGCCATTAAAAAGAATTAAGTCAATAAAAAGAGACAAAGCAGACCTGGTTAATGCACAGGGTATCCAGAATTTATGCTTGGAAGAGAAAAAAATTAGGTAAAAACAAGAGCATACATGAGCTTGTCCATGTCCCCAGTACAAAGGTAGCCAGGGATTACCTTAACTGGCCTCAACCAAAGAGGATGTGCCTAATCCTGTAGAGACTTGATGCTTCAGGGAAAGGGGGTGCTGAGGGTGAGTGTGAGGTGGGTATGTGAGGGTGGAAGTAGAACCATCTCAAAGGTCGGTTTCTAGTGATTAAAATGAAGGATGAATACCCTCAATAAAGCAAATCTGTGACTCAAACAATTATGGTTAACAGAGAAATGCAAAAAAGAAGTGTGGCTCTTTATAAGTATATGAACAATCTAGATAACATAAAATAAAATTAAATACAAAAATGTTATATTTTGTAGTATGTGTTGTATGTTTGTGTAAAAGAAATTAAGGAAGAAATGTATCTGATATTTGACCTATGTTGACATATGTTTCTAGTACATATTCAAAAGATTTATAATTCCCATTAAGTTTCTGGTAAACTTTTTGTTATATATTTTACCAATGAAAAGCATAGGGTTTATATGGTCTATCCTTAGATTCCATTTTGTGAATTTCTTAAGAGTTAAGTCTTGTGGGAGGTTTTCCTTATGTTTATCTCCCAATATAGAAAGCAACTATCTAATCTGAAAGTATTTATAATGCTTATTTCAAAGCTGGGAATGAAAACATAATTGAATCCTTCATTTTCAGATGGATAACTTGTCTTTTGGAACAGCTAACAAAAGATAGTTAATTATCAAAGATTGAGATAGATTGAGTGCTATTTAAACATAAATAGTGCTTCCCAAACAGGAAATCAGGGGAAAGGAGAGATGACTGAGCAAATTTTTGTTCCCTTCATTACTAAAATTACAAATTCTGATTAGTGGCAAAACGAGAAAGAAACCAATCTGTTGGGTTTCTTAGATAGAGCAGGTAATGGCACAAGTAAATACTTTCAACACAATGAACATCCACCATGAAAGTTTGCAGATAGTACATAAACTCTGAGACCCTGTTTGCAAACATAAGAACAACTGTTTCTTATTGTGGAAGCATGAACCGAACTGTCTTTATCCAGGAGAATCCAAACAAGAACTGAAGACACTGGTTGATGGGAAAGGTTGGAATGGTCTGGCATTACCATGTAAAAAATCAAGTAGATTTTTCCCCCAATGATTAGTTGATGCCAAACACTTGGGTAAAATTCATGGTTGGAATCATATGACAAGGGACTTTCTTCACATATATTGGACCAGAAGAAAAGTAAGACATAACAAGTCAGAAAAAGGATACCCAGAGTTACCCCTAAGAACTTACTCAGTGACCTACTTTTTCCAGACCATTTCAGCAATTCACAACATAGTGAAATCATCTGGAGTCCTAGAATCTAACATGTGTTCCCAGTGGGGCTATTTTCTATTCAAACTAAAGCATGACACTTAGGGTAGGCAATTGTATTTTGTTTTATAATAATTTGAATAAATTAAACATATCACTGAATTGGGTAATATAGATATTTAAAACAATAGGTAAATGATTGATTTATTTAAATTTGCATTTTAAAAATCTCATTAGATGTGATCTTTCTGCCTAAGTGTTGAAGAAAGTCTGTCTAATAGCCATAGCAAGCACATGTAGAGTGATTATACAGAAGACTCCTTGTTGATTCTGAGAATTTGCTTTCTTTGCCTCTCTGCTTCCTCAAAATCAGCTCATGGAAAAGAAATAAGAATGAATCAAATGTAGGCACAGATATACCATGTAACAAGCAAATGACAGTCATGACAGTAATTATATCCAGGAAACTTCTATTCTAAATTGCTAAAAGCTTAAGTAATAACTTAAGCTTTCCAAAGGTAATAAATAAAAAAGGCCACATTAGACAATTCCTGTTGATTGTCCATTAGGGGAAATGTGATTCAGATACATCAGAAAATGCAAAAATACATAAAAAATTCGATGCAAAATAATTTTTATTTTGTTCTTTTCCTGTACTTTTAATTTTTGCTGATTGGAAGCCTAATCATTCCACAATAACAACTTGGAATGTTTTTCTCCTCCACAATAAATGCTAGGAGAGATAGATATATCAATAGTATCTGTATTCTACTGCATTGAAGAATAATTTCCTCCTCTATGACAGCAAACATTGACCATCTCAAGATTATTACTTCACATTTTAAATTTATGTTTACATTACTGTCTACAGAATTTAAGATGTGATTTCTGCTTTTAGCAGCATATCATTTGATGGATATAAATGGAGGCTAACAGAATGTGACTCACAAGGAAGGCAGCTCACTTAAATCATGATTCACAGGATACTTCACTCTTCTTATATAGCTCAAAGAAAAACAAATGCCGAAGATGATAGTAAGGATAAGTCACTGTTTCTATTTGGATAAAAATAGTGTGAGAGTACTTTAATGGCTCCACTGCACTCAGGGCTTCATGTATTCCTTTCTTCTTGTTGGTAGGCACTGACAAGAATTTGAAATACATCTGAAGTGGGTTTTAAACCTTGGATAGTGGAAAACACGATTTCAGAAGAATAAGGGCTGCTTCAAAAATACTGCTATGGCACATCCAGATTTTACTCCAAATCACTCAATTTTAAAACACCAGACATCAGTCTTAAATATTTTAAATCAGCATGAGGATTATTGCCATACAAGTATTCAAGATGATTCATCTCTCTCTCTCTCTCTCTCTCTCTCTCTCTCTCTCTCTCTCTCTCTCTCTCTCTCTCTGTCTGTCTGTCTGTCTCTGTGTGTGTGTGTGTGTCTAACTCTATAGGAAACATAATTGTATAATATAAATATAATGATAGGTAACATATATATATACATATATATGTATATATACATACAAAAATGGATCATTAATCATATTTCCCTATCACTTGTACCTCTGTACCTCTCATATTTGTAACACATAGCACTGACATTGAGAACATTTGGAGAAAATATTTTTCTCTTTTTCTATTTAATACATGGGTATTGTATTGACACTATTTCCACCCTTACATTCCTAGTCTCCATGTGTCCTCTTTCTCTCATATTCATGACTTAATTATTATCAATACACACACATGCACACACACATACACATGCATACAATTCCTTATGTGTGTGTGTGAGAGAGAGAGAGAGAGTGTGTGTGTGTGTGTGTGAGACAGACAGACAGAAAGACATAGAGAGAGAGGTTAGAGGGATTCTGTTAAGTCTGTTTAGTACAAGTGTTTGAGGATAAAAATTTGGGAGTAGATAAGATATCAGGAGACTTAACCCTGGAGAACACTGATTCTTCCTCTTTCAGCCATCATTAATTGCTTGTGGTGTTTCATCTAGAGGCAAGGTCTTGGAGGATCCTCTCTATATTGGCATGTCAGCCAGTGGTCTCACCATGCCAGTCTTTTGTGCATCACAATATTGCTGAGTTTTCATGGGAGAATGTTCTCAGGGAAGATGCATCCAGAAAAGTTCCAGATTATTTTCTAACTCTTGTGTCCAAAGTATGTGTAAATATCAGCAAGAGAGTCTAACTTTCATGTGCTTTTTTCTTCTTTTTTTTTTTTATTAGAAATACAGGATAATTCCAAGGAATAGGAGACTCCTCAATATGTTTAGCATCCAATTTTTCTTGCACCAGATGCTCAAGTGACTGTAAATTTTCTTTGGTTAAGGGCTACTGCTCGCTATATACAGTCCTATTGGTAAGGCATTTTAAAGGCAAGGCAGTGGCTCCTAGTCTAAATTCCTGCTCTATTCTATTTATTGAGAAGCTATAGAATCTGTAATCACCCTTGATAATTTTTTATAATAACTTTTTCAGGACTATAACACATTTTAATATCATTTTATAAGCTGTTTCTGAAATTAAAGGAATATTAATTTGAGTTCTCTATTGTTGTGATAAATCCCCTACACATAGGTTTATGGTTATGTCAGCCACATATAATTTTAGCTTTCCTACTTGGCCTTCCAGCCATATGCATTTAATCCAATCAACACTGTTTTACATGAGATGTTCCAATACCTATAAACGGAGTGGAGATGTCTTGAAAAGGTCAATTTTAATTCCAAGATTTTTTTTGGAGGTAACAAAGTGCAGTAGTAACAACCTATATTATTTTGGAAGTTTTTAACATTTCAATCCTTCTGACTAGCAATCCAAAGGGAGATTTCTCATGTTTGATACTGTGGGTTTTGTTAGGTAATCTATGAATTTGGGGCAGAATATCATTTCACAAAGTGACACAACTTCACTGAAAACATCTCAGATGTCTTCCAAGTTCCTCTTCATAGCATCTGTGCCCTACTATCTCACTGTCTACGGCTGAAATTTGGAAGTTGACGTTGTAATGCCACTTTGCTCAAAGTGTTGATAATTTTAAATTTCCTGGTTGAATTTTAGGATTTGTTATGTGTAATATATTATCTACAACAGGAACAATTTGACTAATGTTCATATTTATAGCCATTTAAATTTTCTCCTCTTGTCTTACAATGCTAGCTAGGGCTTCAAGCACAGTATTGAAAAGGACTGTTGAGAGTAAATAGCTCTAGGTCCTTATTTTAATACAAAATTTAACATTTTTTTCTTCATTTAGGATACTATTGACTGAGGTTCATCATATAAAGTATTAATTATGATGAAGTATGTTCCCTTCATTCCTACTTTCTCTAGGAATTTTTTTTTGATAATTACTTATTTTTATTAGATATTTTTGATATACTTATTTTTATTAGATATTTTCTTTATTTACATGTCATATGGTATCTCCTTTCCCAGTTTCCCCCGAAAAAAAAAAAGAGAAAAAAAAAAGAAAAAATAATAATAAAATAACCTGTTCCCTCCCCCCTCCCCCTGCTCAACAACCCACACTCTCCTGCTTCCTGGCCCTGATATTCCCCTACACTGGGGCATAAAACATTCACAGGACCAAGGGCCTCTCCTCCCATTGATGAACGACTTGGCCATCCTCTGCTATACATACGCTGCCAGAGCCATGAGTCCCACCATGTGTACTCATTGGTTGGTGGTTTAGTCCATGGGATCTCTGAGGGTACTAGTTAGTTCATATTGTTGTTCATCCTAAGGGACTGCAAACCCCTTCAGCTCCTTGGGTCCTTTCTCTAGCTCCTTCATTGGGGAACCTGTGCTCAGTCCAATGGATGGTTATGAGGATCTGCTTCTGTATTAGTGGGGTACTGTCAGAGCCTCTCAGAAGACAGCTATATTAGGCTCCGTGGATACTTTGTTCCTTCTTAAAAGAAGGAAGAAAATGCCCATGGAAGGAGTTACAGAGACAAACTATGGAGCAGAGACTGAAGGAAGGACTATTCAGAGACTGCTCCACATGGGAATCCTTCCCATATTCAATCATTAAATCTAGACACTATTATGAATGCCAACAAGTGCTGGCTGACAGGAGCCTGATATAGTTGTCTCTCTAGGACTTTTATCATAAAAATCTGTTGAATTTTTGTCAAAGTCCTTCTCCATACCTATTGAGATGATCATATAGTTTTATTTTTAAATCTACTTATGTAAGTTATTACATTTAGTTAATTATGTATGCTAAATCTTCAGGATAAGACAAAACTTGGTCATGATGAGTAATCTTTTTAAAAATCCATTAATATATTTGTTTTTCAAATAATTTATTGTGACTTTTTTCTGTTTTCAGTAGAGAAAGCAGCCTGTAGCTTTGTTGTTTATTTACATAGATGCTTATTAGATAACTCGTGAAATTTTTAAAAATTCATGATTTCTTTTCTGACCCATCATCCATCAGTCAGTAAAATGTAGTTTAATCTATGTAATTTTTTAAATCACTAGGTATTTAGTGAATTGAAGTTTTATTGAACTGTGATCATATAGGATACATGAGTGCTTAGAGTATTCTATTAGCTCCATTTGATGAAGAATGTTATTTATTTTTGATATTTCTCTGTTTAATATTTATCCAGATTACCTATATATTGAAAAATGGAGCATTAAAATTTACTACTCTTACTGAGTTGGAGCTAAAAATCTGTGTCTTTAAGCTAAGTGAAATATTTTTTAAGAAATTGGGTGTGTCACTGTTTGGTGTATATATGCATAGAATTTTATGATATTCTTGGCTAATTGGTCCCTTGATTAGAATTTTGTCTGTCTTTATAGCTTCTGATTAGTTTTCATTTAAGGTCTGTTTTGTCAGGTATTAGGAAAGTAATCTGCTCAAATCCTGGTCCCATTTACTTGGATCTTTCCTTTGAATCCTTTACTTAATATGGTTCCTGTCTTTGAAAGTGAGATGAGTTTCTTACAGATATCAGATATGCGTATTTTGTTTCCTAATCAATTCAAATAACTTTTTTCTTTTGATTGTAGAGTTGAGGCCAATAATATTTACATTTGTTATTGAATGGTATATGATGATTGCAGTTATTCGATTGTTGTTTTCTTTTGTGTTCTTAATGCTATTTAGTATTTCAATAATCATAACTTTTTTCCCTATGATCACTTGGCTATGCTTATTCCTCTCTTCAGTCTGTGTATTCCTTCCAATATTCTTACAACATTTTTTGGTGGGATGGGTAGGTTACTTTTAGTATAAAAATAAGTTCCAGAGTTAAGAATGAAAAATTCAAATTTCTTTTCGTCTTATGGTTACCTTTTTCTGTTTATTTTAACTTATCATCATATTCATTATCTTTTTAATTTTGAGATTACAATTTAATTACAATAGTTCTCAGCCTTTCATCTCTCCAAATTCTTCCATAAATCCTTCACTTATCACTCAACTTCATGACCTCTTTTTCACTAATTGTTATTGTATGCATATACAGTAATATACATATTCCTAAATATACATTATTTGTTCTATAAAATGATATTTGTATTATGTTTTCAAGGCTGATAATATCAGCACTACACAAGCAATTGGCGTGATCTCTCCTAAAGAAGCCAACCACTCCCATTCCCACCTTTCCACATTTGCATACAGTTCTTTTTATAGGTTGATTCTTCCTGGTCTTTTCTCTGTCTAGTTTGGCATGTTCATTGATGTCATCTTTGTTCAGCGGTTCAGCTTATGTATACAAAGTCATATTGGAGAAACTTTATGGATGTAACTTCTGATATTAGTTGAAAATATAATCTCAAAACAACCTTCCTGACCTAGGTTGCAACATAAAGATTTGAAAATTTAGAATTCAAACTTCAAAAGTCAGATGCCAGAGAGCCTCTCAGGAGACAGCTATATCAGGCTCCTGACATCCACAATAGTGTCTGGATTTGATGATTGAATATGGGAAGTATTCCCAGGTGGAGCAGTCTCTGAATTTTCCTTCCTTTAGTCTCTGCTCCATAGGTAGTCTCTACAACTCCTTCCATGGGTATTTTTGTTCCCCCTTTTAAGAAGGAACGAAGCATCCACACTTGGAAGAATGCCAGGGACAGTAAGCAGGAGGGGGTGCGGTGGTGAGCAGGGGGAGGAGGGAGAGAACAGGGGTTTGTTTTAGTTTTATTTTATTTTATTATTTTTTTAGAGGGGAACCTGGGAAAGGAAATATTGTAAATAAAGAAAATATCTAATAAAAAAAAGAGAGAAAAAAAAGTCAGATGCCAGAATGATACTCTCAAGCATTAGCTGAAGTGCCCAAATGAGGACAACTCAGTCTCACTTGGGAGAGTGAAGAAAACAATCACAAGTGGGGATGTACCTGATAGGGAAAGTGAATAGGGGGTGGGGAGGTAGTGGGGAAGAAAGAGGAAGGAACCTGATCTGGTATTGGGTGGGAGAAAAGGACTGAAACCCTGAAAGCCAGCAAAAAGAATGGAAAACGGCAACCTCAGGAAATAGGAGGTGGAGGTGGGGCTCCAGAATGCACCAGACCTCGGAGGAAGAGACTTTATTCCTGGGAAGAGACTCTCAGGAATAAAAGAGAGAGATCTTGGATGAAATGTCCGACAGTACAGAGAGGGAACTTATAGAGCCCACCTACAGCTCGAAGACAGGGCATCAGTTAGGGATGGGGTTGCCATCCCACAGTCACATCTCTGACCCATAATTGTTACTGTCTGAAAGAATTACAGGGGTGAAAATGGAGAGGAATCTGAGGAAAAGAAGGTCCAATGACAGGCCCAAAGTGGGATGCTGCTCAAGGGGAGGTCCCAAGACCTGACACTATTACTGAAGCTATGAAGTGCTCACAAAAAGGGGTCTATCATCTGAAAGACCCAACAAGCAGCTGAAAGAGTCAGATGCAGATATTTGCACCCAACCAATGGACAGAAGCAGCTGACCCCTGTTGTTGAATTAAGGAAGGCTGAAAGAAGCTGAGAAGGGTGATCCTGAAGGAGGAACAGCAGTCTCAATTAATCTGGACCCCCGAGATCTCTCAAACACTGGACCACCAAACACACAGCTGATATGAGGCCCCCAACACACATATAGTAGAGGACATCTGGGTATGTGTTCATTCAGAGAAGATGCAATTATCCCTCAAGAGACTGGCGTCCCCAGGGAGTTTAGAGGTCAGGTGGGGTGGTGGGTGGGGGCATCCACATGGAGAGTGGAGGTGAAGAGATAGGGAGGAGGTGTGGAATGTGGAGAATTTGGAAGGTAGATGCAGGGCAGGGAATGGAATATGGAGTGCAAAAAATAAATTAAAAAAAAAAAGTTGGGATTCAAACTTCAAAAGTCAGATGCCAGAATGATGCTCTCAAGCATTATAGCATACCTGTTCCCAATAGAGCTACTGCTAACAATGTATAGTCACTCCTAACACCTAAGTTTTGGTTAATGTAGATGATACATAAAATCATTCTGCACAAAAATAGGTTTATTTTCTTTAATACTATTTAAGTAAGCCATTCTGCTTCTTAACATGCTGTACAAATAGTTCTTTGACTATAAATTAAAATTATAATCTACTTATTTCATATGGGAAAAAAAGGCAAGCCAAGGTCAAACTTCAATCCTTCTGCACTAGATAATAGTATTGCTATTTAGGCAGGAATGCATATCTTATTTGTGTGGGTTACTATGATTTGTTGGCTTGTGTTAAACTTATATATTTTATTTAAGGTTTATATAAAGTAAAACTAATTGGACTTTAATGTTTGCTATACTGATAAAATTATTTACTAATTAGTTTAGAAAATGTTAGTATACATTGGTTGCTGTCAGAAAGTGTGTAACGGCCACCATTACCACTGTTCTTCTCAGTTTCTGGATCTGCTGATGATCTACATTGATCCTAAGACCCTGCACACTCTGAACACTTCCCACTGGAGCTACTTCTCACAACAGATATGCAGATATTCCCCATAGTCCCCAGGAACACTCAGAGCTCTTGATGGAAGAATCACTGACGGGACTCTGGTTTACTTAGGAGAGCTCTCTGGTTATACCAGAGACATGAATACTTCGCTAGCTGCTTCCATTGATAATCCATGGTGTTAAAGGCCTGGTAGTAAACCAGGCAGGATTTCTAGACTGGATTGCCATAAAATCAGTTTTAGAATAATTTCTGAATTGTTTTTATCTGTTCTGGGTTTTTAGTTTTTCAACCTTATTTCATTCAGTCAGTAGGAACCAGGCTACTTTTTCTTAGCATTAATTAGTTCATTAATCATTTCACTATGGAAGGACTTGACAGCAATTCAGTCATTAATCCAATGTACTTCACAGCACCTGAGATAAATGGCTAACTTGGCTTTCAACAACCTTGATTTCTAACACATCAAAAGAGGAGCCTTTATAATAGCACTTTTTTTGTTTGTTTTTTGAGACAGGGTTTCTCTGTGTAGCCCTGGCTGTCCTGGAACTCACTCTGTAGACAAGGCTGGCCTTGAGCTCAGAAATCCACCTGCCTCTGCCTCCCAAGTGCTGGGATTAAAGGCATGCACCACAACTGCCCAGCTCAATATCAATTTTGCTTAAAAATCATGGTAGTAATTTTTTTGTGGGCTAGCATATAAGTTGTGTGTGTGTGCATGTGTGTGTGTGTGTGTTTGTGTATTTGTATGTGTGTGTGACATATTTTGGGTTCATGAAGCAGCATATCTCAGATTTATTTTGGTCTGCTCCAAAAAGATCCTTTAAATTTTAGTTCTTCTCAGAATAGTGCAATAACAATTTTGTTTCAATTACTTATATTTGGTGTGTTGGCATCTGTGTAGTCAGAATCACCAGCTCAGGTTGTATGTATACTAAAAGAAATGTATGACCTCCTATGGAGAATCTTATAGGTGCCTTCCCACTAATGGTAGAACCCCTTCACAGACCCTGGCTCCATGTTTGTGTATTTTTAGAAGACTATATAACCTTGAATTCATATTTCCTGGTTATTAAAGGTCTACAATTACAATGTCAATATACCAAGGTATTTATCAAAACATTCTATATTAAATATCTAACACCAGTTATAATAAAGCAGATTCATGGTTTTTAAAGTTACTCTATCATTCAGAAGAATATATTATAAATTAAATTTGCATATTCATCTTAAGACTGCTATGAACATCTTATCTTCCTTCTTCACAGGTATAGTGGATGGTGAATTAGTTAGGTTTCATTTCCTGTGGTAAAACAACATGACCAAGGGAACTATTAAGAGTAAAAATTTAATTGGGTTTCTAGCTTCAGCAGGTGAGAATTTATGCTGGTGGAGCAAAGTCATGACACCAAGAACAGCTTGAAGCTCATATCTCAAAATTGCAAGCTGGAGGCATAGGTAGACACAATGTGATTGATAAGAGTCTTTTTGACACTGAAAGCCTGATCTGGGTGACACAACTGATTCAACAAAGCCACCCCTCCAATCATTTTCAGGAAGTTCCACCAAATGAAGACCAAGTACTCAAGCATATGATCCAATAGGGGACATTCTCATTCTCTCCAATAAATTCAACTACCTGGTCCTCATGGGGATATGGTTATATCATAACACAAAGTACATTTGACCCAGTTCCAAAAGTCCCTCTATTTGTTGTCTCAACATGGTTTTGAAGTACAAAATCTCCTCTGAAACCCATGACAATCTTTTAATTATAAACTTATGTAAAATCTAAAAGCAAATTCCATACTTTCAACATGCAGTGGCCCAGATTATGCATTACCATTTCTAAAGGGTAATGTGATATATTCAGGAAATATTGGACACGTGACAAACTTCAGATGTCTATTTCTTGTTAATAGTCTTCGTACTTATACTCAACTACTCTATGTTGAGTATAGTATTTTCAACTCCAAATTTTAAACACCAATCTAGTTAGCACTGTTCACTGATTTTGATTTTATCTTTTCTCCAGAATATTTTAATTATTTCTCTTACTCTCACTAAAGAAGGCATATTTTAATTCTAGATATGAACTTCTGTTTTAATTTTTTTGATATGCACATATTCTCTGTGAGTCCTATTCTCAAGCCTCTGATACATTCCACACTAAGTCTACAGCTCAAAAGAGATACCACTAGCACATTGTTAGTTATTGTTAGCACATGTTAGCTTTATATTGCTGAGGGATTTAGATGATTATCTTGTTATATTTGAAGAATTTTAAGAAGTAAATAATAGTTTACCTTGGTCTCTTATTTAACTGTGTGGTAGATAGATTCCTTGTAAATGTATGTTCTTAAGATTAACAAGTCATTTGATCTAATTAAGCAGTCCATGTTGTTGAACTAAAAGATGTATAAACATACTTTCAATAACTTTTTAACTTCTGAATGTTTGTTCATTTTTCCTTTGTTTTGTTATTGCATCTCAATGCCAACAGACTCCTTCATTCTTATACATTAGCTATTTAGAATGATTTTTTATATATACATGTTACTATAGAAATGCAATCCTGATAGAATTAACTTTCTTAAACTTGTATGCTCTCTTAAATTTGATACAAACTGTATTTCATAAATTTCCAGCTTAATAATTGTCTATAAAATCAGAATATGTACATAAGACCAACCAGGGACCTATTCATAAATATACAGATAATTAATTAATATGTATTATTCTGGTAGAACATTAAAGTAAATATATAGTTTTATAGTGGGAAATGTTGATTGTCAACTTGGATGAATTTTAAAATCAACAAGAAGACAGTAGTCTCTACATTTTTGTAATGGAGCTCTCAGATTGGGTTAATTGAGATAGAAACACCTACTAAATGTAGTCAGTCATTACATGGGCTGAAAATCCAGACTGAATAAAATGAAGAAAGCCAACTAAGAACCAGCATCCAGTTTTTTTTTTTTGGGGGGGGGTCCTCAGTACAGTTGTACTACTGCTGGTTGTCTTAAGTTTCTACTGCCTTGATTTCCTCACCATGATGAAGTGTGCAATCAAACTGTGAGCCATGATAAATGTTCCCTCAAACTGATTTTGTTAGGTACTTTGTGACAGCAAAAAGAAAAGTAGATTGTACAGACTACAAGGGAATACTGACGTTCTTCAACCCATAGAAGACCAACAAGAGAAGAACTGTTGATGTGAGTGGAAATGAAGGTGGCACTCTTAATCAAACCATTTAGACATGCTTATAAAGTGCAGTCTCTAAAGGAGTATTTCATGGTCTTTCAGAGTACCCCAGTTCAATCCTTAGCTTTCAGGACCTCCTATAACTCTTCTGGTTCTTACATGTATGTGAACAAATATGAACACACACATAGATACATACATACCTGTAAATAAAATTAAGATACATTTTTTAAAAGAAGTTGAGTGTGCAGCCAATTGAATTAGCAACTTCACACAACATTGTCTCATTCATTCTCTGTACCCTAAACTGAACTTAAATGTCCACTCTTACCATACTCAGACTCAAGTCCTCTGCAGATTTAGACTGTTTGGTCTTTGCAGTATTTTCTGTTAGTTTTATATAACGGTTCTCCTTTCTGAAGTAGAAAATATAAGCTAATTTCTGTAATAAGTACGAAGCTTTCAAACCAAATGCCTTTACACTTATTACTAACTGTTAATGACTAGCTAATATGAAGTCTTAAATTTATTTCATCAAGAGATTATTAAGATCTTTAAGGCAACATGTCTGTCTCTGTACCAATAATATGCAGTTTTTTTTATCGCTATTGCTCTGTAGCTTAATTGGCAGTCAGGCTGGAGGCCACAGGGAGTTTAGGGGTCTGGTGGGTTGGGGGTTAGTGGGGAGATGGGGATATCCTTGTAGAGACAGGGTGGTGGGGAGGAGGTATGGGATGGGCAACAGTCAGAGGGTGGGCTAGGAGGGGAATAAAATCTGGACTGTAAAAAAAATTAAATTAATTTTTTTTAAAAAGACCTTTATGCACTCTCTGATAAGTGGATATTAGCCCAGAAGATCGGAATACACAAAGTACAATCCACAAACCACAAGAAACTCAAGAAAAATGAAGACCAAAGTGTGGATGTTTCATTCCTTCTTAAAAGTTGGAACAAAATACCCATGGAAGGAGTTGCAGAGATTAACTATGGAGCAGAGACTAAAGGAAGGACAATCCAGAGACTGCTCTAACTGGGAATTCTTCCCATATTCAATCATTAAATCCAGTCACTAATGTGGATGCTGGCAAGTGCTGACTGACAGGAACCTGATATAGCTGTCTCCTGAGAGGCTCTGACAGTACCTGATTAATACAGTAGGAGAGGCTCACAGTCATTCATTGGACTGAGTGCAGGATCCCCAATGAAGGAGCTAGGAAAGGACCCAAGGAGCTGAAGGGTTTGTAGCCCTTTAGGATAAACAACAATATGAACTAACTAGTACCCTCAGAGTTCCCAAGGCACTAAACCACCAACCAATGAGTACACATGGTGGGACTCATGGCTCTGGCAGCGTGTGTATAGCAGAGGATGGCCAAGTCAGTCATCAATGGGAGGAGAGGCCCTTGGTTCTGTGAATATTTTATGCCCCAATGTAGGGGAATGCCAGGGCCAGGAAGCAGGACAGGGTGGGTTGGTGAGCAGGGGGAAGGGGGAGGGAAGAGAGTTTTTGGTTTTTTTTGTTTTCATTTTTGTTTTTTTGGTGTGTGTGTGTGTGTGTGTGTGTGTGTGTGTGTGTGTTTCTTTTTTGGGGGGGAGGAAACTGGGAAAAGAGATAGCATATGACATGTAAATAAAGAAAGTACCAAATTAAAAAAAAAAAGACCTTTAAGACAAAACTTGCTAACTTTCTCTACTAATCATAAAATAATAAAGGCTAGTCTTATAATGCTACTCCAATCAATAAACTCAAGTCTAGATTTAGGGAGTTTGGTAGAATAAAATGTTTTTTGGCACAGTGTAAATTTACCCACTGACCTGTTTATATCTCTACCCACATAAGACAAAGTTATATCTGACCAATATGTGTAGAAATCTACTCTATTGGCAAATCATCTGTCAAATAAAAATTCATAAAGAGAGTATATGTAGTACAAATCAAGATCTTAGAACATCAGGGATTCTCTGTTTGAGTCAGACAAAACAACATGCTTGAATTTTTCAGCAACTAATTAACACCCTTGATCAGTGGCATTTTCATACCATAGTGCCTCATTCTGTGAACACTAATTGTATATTACATATGTTTGATCAGTATTAAAGAAGTTGATTGTAGTCTATTTCCAGTAATGTGATGAGTATTATTTTACTTCCTTACTGCTCTGTATCTATAGCTTTGTAGAGTCTAATGTGTAATTTGATGAATTTTCCCATCTGTCTTTCATAAACAGAGCATGGAAATATTAATTAACATAGAAGGAAACTGAGATCATAGTAATAAAAGTGGTAATTTTAAAATGCCAATATCTGTGACTTTAAATTACTCATCTGAATCTTCAGATGTGAGTTTACAACACTGGGTAACTACAAAAATTACCACCTCCTTTCAAAGAGACTTCTCAAAGCAAATGAAGACCATCACAGAAAATCACAACTGGACATAATGCAAAATTTAAGAGATCATAGGATGTAGTCCCAGTTGGATACATCTATATCACAGGTCCTGCATTTATGGCTCAGGAAACATCAAGGACGTGGGGGCAGAAAATATTAAGAACCTGAATACCAGAAAGTCTTTTATGAAATTGTATCTTCTAGAACTGGCTCCACATAAATATCTGAACAATGGCATTATTGATTGATCTGATAATGTAGAAGATTGTAGGTAACAAATGGCTGCTGAGAGGGAAGAACTGGCCTCTTCCAGAAGTGAACCCTCCTAATCAGTCATACAACCCAAAATGGTCAGTCCCCATACCATATACACTCAAACAACAACAACAAAAATGGATTCAGCAGTTGTTCATTTGAGTATATATATGCATATATATATGATTAATATTATCAGAGTATGACTATGATTAATTATATTTCTTCTTTATTATCTATTTTCTTTATTTATATGTCATATGATTTCTCCTTTCCCAGTTTCCCCTCCAAAAAACAAACAAACAAACAAACAAACAAACACAATAAGAATAAACCCCTGTTGCCTGCCCCCTCCCCATACTTGCCACTCCACCCTCTCCCACTTATTGGCCCTGGCATTCCCCTACACTGGGGCACAGAACCTTCACAGGGCCGAGGACCTCTCCTCCCATTGATGATTAACTTTGCAATCCTCTACTATACACATGCTGTCAGAACAATTAGTCCCACCATGTATAGTCCTTGATTTTGGGCCTTCACACATCAATTACTCATTAAGAAAACATCCTACAGGCTTGCCTATTGGCTGATCTTATAGAGGCATTTTCTTTTCCTTTCTTTTTCTTCAAATTTAATTTTATTTTGCTTATTCATTTTATATCCAGCTCATTGCTCCCCTCCCTGTCACCCCGTCCCATAATCCTTTTTCCATCCCACAGCCACTTCTCCTTTGAGCAGGTGGGAACCCCTTGGGTATCCCCCAACCCTGGCACTTCAAGCGTCTGTGAGACCAGACAAGGTAGCCCAGATAGTAGAACACATCCCACGTATAGGCAACAGCTTTTGGGATAGTCCCTGTTCTAATCATTCAGCACTCACATGAAGGTCATAGCTGCTAAACATGAGCAGGGAGGCCTAGGTCCAGTCCGTGTGTTCTTTGATTAGTGGTTCAGACTTGAAAGCCACAAGAATCCAAGTAAGTTGACTCTCTTGGTCTTTATAGATAGAGTTCCTATCTTCTTTGGGCCCACAATCCTTCCTCTTATTCTTCCATAAGAGTCCCCAGGCTCCATTCACTATTTGGATGTAGGTATGTGCATCTGTCTGAGTCAGCTGCTAAGTGGAATCTCTCAGAGGACAGACAATATGCTCCTGTCTGAAAGCATAACAGAGTATTATTAATAGTGTTAGGGATTGGTGTTTGCCCACAGATGGCTTGTTGGTTGGCCATTCCCTCAGTCTGTGCTTCCTTCCCCATGCCTATAATACTTATAGACAGAATAAATTTTGGGTTGAAAAGTTTTGTTTGTGGGTTGGCGTCTTTATCACTCCAGTCAAGTTCCTGTCTGACTACAGGAGGTGTCCTTTTCAGATTTCATATCCCCAAAGTAATGAGTCTCCCCATTGATTCTTTAGGGCTTCCCTTATCGGAGAGACTTTCCTTAAGTGGAGTTCCCTCTTCTCAGACAATTTCAACTTGAGTCAAGCTAATATAAAACTAATCAGCACATTTGGATTATTATTTTCTAACTTTGTAATCAATATGTATAGAAAAGTGAACTTTGAAATTTTACATTTTGGCACTCCTTTAATGTGTGTTGCAGTAAACTATGCACAACGCTACAATGAGTCAAAGGTTATCATCTGTCACCATCATAAGTGTAAACAACAGTTGTCCACAGGTTACTAGGCTATAATCCTTGGTAACTGGGTATGTTAAAAGCACTTTAAAACTTTTTCCATTTATGCCGGGCAGTGGTGGTGCACGCCTTTAATCCCAGCACTTGGGAGGCAGAGGCAGGCGGATTTCTGAGTTCGAGGCCAGCCTGGTCTACAGAGTGAGTTCCAGGACAGCCAGGACTACACAGAGAAACCCTGTCTCGAAAAAACCAAAAAACTTTTTCCATTTATAAGAAATTCATTGAAATATACAATTGTAAATCATGGGAATCCATATAAAAGTATCTGCATGATAGTACCAGATCTATATTAGTTATCTAGTACAATATAAAGGTTTAACATATTAAATAGCATTTATTATCTTATACTTTCTGTGGTAAGAACTAAAGCTATGCATTAGCTGGGTTACTTCTAACTATTACATTGGAATTGAAGTATTATTTGGGGTTGAAATCATGTTAATATCTGTAGGAGACACCTAATCATTGTAGTGGGATCACTGTGGGTGACTATTCTTTCAAAATGTAGCAGATTCTACATCCATCAAATATTGGGTAAATTTATAAGAGAACAGACAGAGGGAAAGAAGAGAGTAGGGATACATTATGTCATACAACCTTACCACCATACAATTCAATCTAGAAACTATATTAGGTAAATAAACTGTCACTGTTCAACTCTCCTGATATTATACCTGTTTGATTTCCAAGAGGCATATCATTTATTAAAAGTTATGTGTTGGAGATCTTCTACATGAATTAACCAAGACTAGAATATTTCTAAGGTATGTCCCACTGATGGATAGACACAGCATGAGTACTTGATTGGAGCCATTTCTGCCCACTGCTGAACAGAAATTGAAATTTGTTCCCTGAGTTTCTCAACATGCCAGGAATAACTCTCAATGCTGCACTTCCAGCTGACTCCTCCAATACTTCAGCCTCCCCATTTTCTCTTTGAAATGTAATACACACTACCTGCTTTCTCTCCTTGGTTGCTATAATACTCCCCTGTTCTGCCTTTTATTGTTATTTCTTTTACAAAATCCACATTTTAAGTATTGTTCTAGCATCTCTTGCTCAGGTACTGCCTTATATAAGCAACAGTTGCATGGAGTCTGTTATATTTGCTATTCAAACTCTACTAGGACTCAAAATTAAGCACAAAGACAGTGTTCAAACAGAAATAAGGCATTTCTCTACTCTGAAGCTCTGGAGATATGTCTCTGATATCTTCCTCCCCTAACAAGCATCACCAATACAACTGAGTTTGGGGTATCCCATGGAACAAGAGTCAAAACTGCCTTTCTGTTGCAGCAACCTTTCTGACTTAGACTCCAGAGTTAATTGGTAAATAGATACAGAGGTTATTTGTCTCTTGTCCTAGAAAGATAAACTCATATATCCAAAGACAGTGAAGCCTTATAAAAGTAACCAAGTCCATGGTGCATTGTGGGATTTATCTTGCCTCCTTAGCCTGTGCCTTTTAAAGGCATCTATTGTACATGCTATTTCCTGCTCACTGGAAAAAATTTTTTTCATGCTATTAGTTCAATTGTTTTAATATTCAGTTGTATTTCAAGCAAGTCATGACATTTCTGGACTTTATTATACATAGAATCTGAAGGTTTCAAATCTGTTCTTCTAAAGGCATCCAATTCCTCTTTGCAGAAACACAGTGCATCTTCTGCTTTTAAAAATTGGAAAAGCATTGTCAAGATGAACAGCTGAACCACCAGTGCCAGAGGCTATGTGGATATGATAGTATACAGATAAACTTCCAGAAACTCAGCTACAATTAATAACGCCATCTTATTAAGTTTGCAATAATTTCCTGTCATTCTCAGGGATCCATCTGGCTGTTGCCGTTACCAAACAAGTGATTTTAAAACAGGGATGTGGTAAGAAGCACAATCCTGCATCTTTGAAGTACTGGAAAATAACATTAATCTCTTCCTTTACCTGATGGACCTGATATTGTTTTTGACTCCTTGCCTTGATGAAGCATGTCCTATATTCAAGGAATCTTGTCCTTTTCCACCATGATAATATATATCCCAGATGTAAGAGAATTAAGAGGAGGTTTTCAGTGCTATATATTTTCACAATAGACAGTCAAGAGTCAAGAGTCCTCAATTCATATTAGCAATATTCTTTCTTGTTACACATATTCCTTCTTAGAGCATTCCTTTGTAACTGCCTGTGATTCCTGCATATGATACATATTTTAGTTATGGGGACTGGAGACATGGCTTAGTGGATAAGAGTGCTTATTGCTCTTGCAAAGGATGGTTGCTGGGTTTTTTTCCCACCACCCACACCAGGTGTTTCACAGTTGCCTATAAGCACAGTAAAGTCAATAGGATAGATATTTGGATGGAGCTGGGAATAAGATTCAATCAGTAAAGTACTTGTCTAGAAAGCATGTGAACCTGAATTTGACCTTTAGCATAATTTCCTATCACTTCCACACATTCACCCTGGCATATGCCTATAGTTCCACTACTGGACAACAGAAGACAGAAAGGATTCCTGGGCTTAGCTTGCTGACCAGCTAATTTAGCCAGATTGATAAAACTCTAGGTTTAGTGAAAAACTTTATCTCAAAAAACAAAATAGAGAGTGATTGATGAAGACATCCAGCATCAACCTATGACTTCCGAAACTTCTGTCCATGTGTACTCACTCACACAAACATGCATCACTCATGGAGAGACAACTGGGGTTCCTTATAAAAAGTCTACCACTTATACCTGGGGGCAGAATTTATGCAGGGTAAAGTGGCTTTCCAAGCTAGGGTTATGAAGCTTCTATCTGTCATTTAGAGGGTGTGAAGAACCTCAGTTGTGGCTCCTTTTGTACGTGCACTTTTTGTCCTCTAACCACTAATGTGAGCTTCAATGATGTAATGGTCTTTTCAAGTCTTCCCTCCTTACACTCAGGGCCTTTACTTAGTCCTGTATGTATGTCTTAACATAAAAGGAGATTTAGGACTGTTTCAAAGGTCTTTGTTCCTTGGGTAGAAACAGGGTAAACATGCACTTTCCTCTTCACACTATCACCACAGTGTTTAAGTGCCTCAGCAATTGGCTATCTCCATACCTAGTCTCCCAGCTGCACCTGCCTATTATGCTGCCTGTGCCAGCAAAGGTGATCTTCAATCTGCATGTGGATCCCCTTGTATCTTTCAATGCGGATGCATGCTCTTTTTAGTTTATTACTGTAGTGATCCACAGAGCCTGTATAATAAATGTACATTTGTATATTTACAAATAAAGCAAGTGGAAGAAGATTGTGTTTTTTGCTTGCAGCCCTTCTGGTTTTATTTCTCCATTTCAAAGCCATCAAGGAGAGTAAGCTAAAAAAAAAAAAAAAAAAAAAAAAAAAAAAAAATGGGAAGGGTTGTGAATGAAATTCATGAGGGAAAATGTTTCTGCAGATGCAAGGTGACTGGTGATATAATATCGGTTCAAAGATTTGTACCCAGAAAGCATGCATACAAATGTAACTCCAGAGGCTGCTAATTGTTTGATATTGAGACAGTGTTGCAACTTGTTATCGTCTTGGTGTCTTCTTTTCTAAATGAGGATAAAATAGAACCTATCTTACTGTATTCTGATTGAGATTAGAAGAGTTGGTACAATCTTAGGTCCACAGTATATAAAACAATTAAAATTGTGACTATTATCAGAATTCTTCAAAAAGTTTTTGTGTTGCTCTTTACAGGCTTGTCCTGGGAAGCTTTAATTGTCCACTTGACACCAGATAAAATTACCTGGAAAGAGAGTCTTAATGAGGAATCATCTAAACTAGGTTGACCTGTAGGTATCTCTGTGGTGAATTGTCTTGATTGTGAAATGAGGTGAGAGTCCTCATCCTGAATGTGAGCGCCATCACTTCCTAGGCAGGTCATAAGAAGAAAGTTCACTACACATAAGTAGCAAGCACAGATCCCTGCATTTATCTTTTCTTTTATCTTTACTTTGCCTTAACTGCCCCACAATAATGAGCAGTTTAATTTTTTTCTCCATTAAAATATTTTATTA
>NW_022196895.1:83908644-83913453 GCF_008632895.1 Mastomys coucha
CTGTTACCTCAACATCCCACCCCCTCCTGCTTACTGACCCTGGCATTCTCCTACACTGGGGCATAGAACCTCCACAGGACCAAGGTCTTTTCCTCCTATTGATGACCGACTTAGCCATCCTCTGCTATACACATGCTGCTGGAGCCATGTGTCCCCCCATGTGTACTCTTTGGTTGGAGTTTTAGTCCCAGGGAGCTCTGAGGGTGCTAGTTAGTTCATATTGTTGTTCCTCCTAAGAGGCTGCAAACCCTTCGGCTCCTTTTGTCCTTTGTCTAGCTCCTTCATTGGGGACACTGTACTCAATCCAAAGGACGGCTGTGAGCCTCTACTTCTGTATTAGTGAGTAGTTCAATTTTTAATCAATCACTGCAGCAGAAACAAAGTTACAAGCTGTAATAAAATATTACTTTAGACCAGCCTTAAACATGAATTTGTTCCCACAACTCTTTAGGTATTGAAGTCCCAAATAATAGCATCTTCTGATTCTTCCTATTAGTCTGACCTATTGATTTGCTGGTAACCATCTGCTAGCTGTGTTTTTACCTGAGTGTGGTGTGAAAGAATCAAAGATCATGATGTCTCTTTCCTCAAATAAACTAACCCCATCCTGAGACTCAACCCTAATGACCTTATCTAATCCAAATAAGATTCTACCTCTTACTTTTAGCATTGACTTTACTGTAGGGATTTTAGAGACATTCAAATCAGCCCATTCCACTATTAATTTACACTCTAAAATTTTATGTATATCTTATGAATTAATCTGCAAATTATTCATGCATTGTTTCATGTTATTATATCTGTTTTGTGCCTTTAGAAAGCTCTGGCTGGGATACCCTGAATGGGTGGGCTCCAATCCCTGCTTCCTCCACACTACTATGGCACAGTGATGCAGTGCACTTTGGAATAAAACTTACTGTCATACTGTTAAATTATTATATGGCTGCATAGCTATCTCCTCTAATGGAAGGCTTTCTTCTGGAAGCAGGAGTGAACCTTCAAAAAACCCATGAAGATAAGGAAACTTACAAGGCTTGAGGAGTTTAGAAGTTCCAAAGTCACAGGGCCCCTACGCAGAATTATGTGAGCATTAAACATTTGCTGAGGGAGAGGAGTGTAACTATGGGAATCTATGCTTTGTGGACTCTCCTGTATTTCTTCTTTTCCTTATGTTTCTACCATATGCAGAAGGTCAGAACCACTATTGAAGCTGTACTTCATACTTATTACTTTATATGCACTTGTGCTGATTAGTTTTTATTCTAATAACACATGCCAGAGTCACCTGGGAAGAGAGAACAGCATGTGAAAAATGTCTTCCATCAGACTGGCCAATGCTGATGTCTGCAGGGCATATTCTTGATTAATGATTGATGTAAGAAGGTCCAGCCCACATGGCCCATGGTATCCCTGAACATCCCTGGACTGTATTATAAATCAAACTGGGCAAGCCATGAAAAGCAAGTCAGTAAACAGTTTCCCTCCATGATCCCTCTTGGAGCCTCTATTCCTGCTTGAGTTCCTGCTCTGACTTCTTTCTGTGATTGATAGGAGTAGACCTTGTAAAAAAGTTGCCTTGAATCAACCCTTTCCTCTTCAAAATGCTTTTGGTCATGGTGCTTATCTCAACCGCAGAAAGCAAAGGAGGACAGTGTTTAACAGGCTGCAGGTAACAAGAATCCTCTGGGCCTATGTTATTAGTGGAATAATAGTTACTAACTTGTTTCAGGTGTTATGACAGCTGAATAAAATATAAAGTCCTTAGTCTAGTCCTGGACATGGAAATGTTGGACAATTGCTGCTCTCCTATTCTAATGTTTATTTCTGATATTTTTCTGGCTATTTTCTATCAGTTCATTTTGTTTATCTACTGCTCTAAATTTAATAGTTAACATGATGAAGTTATATCTTCTGCCTTAGTTGATAACTATATGAAAAACAAGAGAATCAATTTTAAAATTTGATTAATTTTAATGCTAATTTTTTAAAAAGGCAAACATAGGTATAATTTTAAAGCTAAATTTTGAAGGTTTTTGACATAATAATTACTATAAATAAAATTTCAATTATTGTTATGATTATAAAAATGCTACCCATGAGTAATCATTTAATTTTAAATGAAGTAAAACCATGAAAATGTTATCTAAGTGTTACATCTACATATATTGAAGATATTTACTATATAGCTATTATAACTACCTACATATGTCAGTTTTCTTATTCTAAATTTGCAATATTTTTTGGAGTTGGGTACTTTAAAGTTCATGTTGGATATAATTAAATTGACAATATTTTAATAACTGCTCTAATTAAGCGTTCAATTTTAATTTAGTATTTATTGAAGCTTCTAACTTAATCATATATGCCATAATAAAACACTGATAGCAGTACATATGTATATGCATGTAAGATATCCTAAGTATGCTATCATAAAAATAAGCAGATTAAGATGAGATAATTAAGATGTGAAATAGCTCAGCCCTGTGATCTTACAAATATCACAGGAGCTAGAGAACCTGAGGGTTAACCTCTATGTCATGTGTCTCACATATGACTATGAGCTCCGACTGGGTTCTTTTTGTCATAATGGTTCTTTGTGCGAAAACTTACAGTGTGATATTTAGAAAAGTATGTGACTACAGGTTAAGCACCAAACCCGAGAGCAAATTTCATCTCCATGTCTAGCTGGTGCCCACTATAACATAGCCACTTCCTCATCTGTGTAGATTCCTCATTCATATTACTTGTTATACCAGAGGTACACTATTTCATCTTTAAACCATATTTGAAAGCATGATAAATGGTTGAATTAAAAGTATTACCTTTGGATTTATTGTCTTCTGTGGGATTTACATGATTTGTACACCTCATTTGTGTACTTGTTAAGTGTGCCATGTTTTAAACCAGTGAACATTATGGCAACCCTAAATTCTGCCAGCCTTTATGTTTGCAAGTACAGACCTTATTGCCAACAAAAACAGGTGCAATCTGTGCTGACTGAAAATATTTACTTCTACCTCCTCCAAGAAATGGCACCAATTGTCAAACCCTCTTTTAATGGTCTTTACTAATCATGCCATATAAAATATAGATGATATATTTCCAGAATAGAATTTTGAAGAAATAGTCAAGCGAATTTTATGGAATTTATGTTATGCATCATCTCACATTTGTATCCACTATTAATTTCAGCATAGATTATTCTGCAGACAAGGAGAAAACATGAATAAAATAGCACTTCTCATATACATACACAATATTCTCGTAAGGCAGCTAAATACTGTTAAAAATAAACAACATAGATTGTTATCAGTTCTCTAGTGCTATCATTATAAAAGTGCCCATGGAAAACATAAACATGACATTTCTTTGATTTGAGACAAGCTGTATATCTGCATCAAATGATCACACTGTGTCCCATAAATATTCACAAATAACATGTCAATGAAATATAACTCCCTACAGTCATTTGTTATTATATACTTCTTATCAGAGCACAGAAGTAAAATGAGATGAAGACTGTGATTTTGTTCCAGGTACTCAAAAATAAGATAAGCAATAAAATATAACAGTATAAAATGTGAAATTTCAAATTTTATTTTATTTCCCCTTAGAAGTATCTGTAGTGGATTTGATGTTTCTTGCTACCAGGACTGCAATATTTTAAAAACATCTTATTACATATGTAGACAATTACAAATATTTTACATGTCTTTATATAAAATTTTACAGTACTAAATCCCTTTGCACACTGGTTTATAAATGAATAATATAATTTTGAAAGTTATCACTCATATGTGTGTACTTATTTGTCTGATTTCAGTAAAGGATAGAATTTCCATATATAAATTCAATATAATTTTAACTAGCTTCTTCATTGCTATGTACCATAATTGTTGTTTTTTAATATCAACATAATTATGTTGCTATATAACTTAATTGCTTATCTACATCCTTAGGGCATATCTATTCATTATTAATCAAGAAAATCTCACATTTTTTTAGATATTGTTGATTATTCTTGCAGAGGATGACTTTATCTCACCATCTGTGGATAAGAGCGGAGTTTGGCTTTTTAATCATTACCCTAATATATGGTATTTAGTCATAAATATCAGGTTGATCACTTCATTTACAAAAACACAAAGACATACACACACACACACACACACACACACACACACACACACACACGGTTTCCTCTGCAGCCAATTATAAGCTCAAAACTTTAGCTTAGTCTTCAACAGGGTGTAGAATCTTCATGATTTATAGAAATCAAGTATATTTAACTAGTGTCTGTGTGCGTGTGCATGTACACTTGTGTATGTGCATGGATACATGTATATCTAACCTCTATTTTCTTTCTTTTTAAATTTATTTTATCTTTTTTAATTTTTTTATACTCCATATTTTATTCCCTGCCACCCGATCCACCCTCCAACTATTCCATGTCCCATACCTCCTTGTCACCCCCCTGTCTCCACATGGATGTCCCTACCCCCCACCCACCTGACATCTAAATTCCCTGGGGCTTCCAGTCTCTTGAGTGTTAGGTACATTTGAATGAACACGAACTCAGATGTCTGTCGCCCACCTTACCAGTCCAGTGGAAATAAGGAGGCAAATACCAAGCCCTTCTCCATGCAGTTTAATCAGGAACCTTTATTTTTACTTCTCTAGCTAGCTTCTTTTATATTCTTCTATATCTTCTTCTTACGTCTTACTTATTGCTACTTACATTTTATTAGTTACATACTTATTCCTAATTCTATCTATATCTTACATCTATCCTTACATCTTACTTCTATA
>NW_022196895.1:83914006-83935340 GCF_008632895.1 Mastomys coucha
CAGATGTCCTCTACTATATTTTGTAGGGGGCCTCATATCAACTGGTGTATGCTGTCTGTTTGGTGGTCTAGTCTTTGAGAGATCTCAGGAGTCCAGATTAATTGAGACCACTGGTCCTCCTTCAGGATCACCGTTCTCAGCTTCTTTCAGCCTTCCCTAATTCAACAACAGGGATCAGTTGCTTCTGTTCATTGGTTGGGTGCAAATATCTACATCTGACTCTTTTAGCTGCCTGTCGTGCCTTTCAGATGGCAGTCATGATAGGTCCATTTTTGTGAGTGCTCCATAGCCTCAGTAATAGTGTCAGGACTTGAGACCTCCCCTTGAGCTGAGTCCCACTTTGGGCCTGTACCTCGACCTTCTTTTTTTCAGCCTTCTCTCCATTTCCATCCCTGCAGTTCTTTCATACAGGAACAATTCAGTCAGAGATGTTACTGTGGGATGGCAACCCCATCCCTCACTCAATGTCCTGTCTTCCTGCTGGAGGTGGGCTCTATAAGTTCCCAATCGCTACTGTCTGTAACCTCTATTTTCATGTTACTTAAGGAAATCATTTTCAATACATAATTGATTTTTTTTAATATTCTGTGGCTACTATTCTACAAGAAACAAAGATGTGTATTTTTTTTTCATTTGGAGTGTGTGTGTGTGTGTGTGTGTGTGTGTGTGTGTGTGTGTGTGCATGCAGTAGCCTGTAAGTCTGTATTTTCAGAAGACTTCATGATTTCCTCAGAGTGTCCTCAGAATTTATGCTGCGTACTGAGCAATTTTTCTATGCCTTTCTCAACTTATGTCACACATTCTTAACTATTACCTTTATTTAGCCAGTATTTGGTAGGAACAAAATTATTATATTGTTCTTCAATGTTGTAAATCTTCTTACATATAGTTATATATACATATCTATATATAAATATAGATTTTATATCTTTTAAACCAAATTTTAAAACGATATATAAGAAAAATATAGAACTTTATCAGCATGTAAAATAGCCTCTGATGTTAGAAAGCTGTCTTGTTTTTAAATTTAATTTTTAAAATGAATACATGAATATTATGTTTACACCCACACTATCCCTGAGAACTCTCTTCCTGCTCATTGCTGTGATAACGTATGAGTATCACTAATCTCTTTAAAGGAAAAAGTTATGTTCAGGCTTCCCTTGCATCTTATTTCTTTTATTTGTTCACTATTTTATCTTTTGTCTTAAGTTGAATGTTTAGTCATAAAAGAATAAATAAGTGAACTCCAACATTGAATTTATCTGAGGATAAGTACTTGTAGAAATTTACAGACAAAACTTAGAATCAAAACATGGATAATCAAAGAATCTTCTCTATTACTTATAGTTCTAGCAAACAAAAAAAAAAAAAAGCTCCATGCCTTAATTTATTAACAGAAATTCATAAATCAAAGGGCTATTTAACTAAGCTTTATTACTTAAAACAAATCTTCAGGTTTTACCTAAATTTATCAAAAAATTACAACCAAGTGGGGGAAACAAAACATTCTAAAGGAAATAATAAAAAGAAATAATAAAATGAATCAGAACCAAAATCAGATGTTACAATGCATGGAAACTATCACAGAGAACTGATACTGATAAAGGAATCATAGGTAAAAGGCTCTAATAAAAAGTTATTCAGGAAGAATCAATAGATACATTCCATATATAAAGAGATGAAATCTTTATGGAAGAATCGCTAATCAATTGTAACCCAACTGTAGTGCAACATCTAACCACAGCACTCAGAAGAGGGAGGTGGGAAGACCAGAAACTTTGAGTTATCCTTGCTATATCCAATTAAAGATACATGAGACTCTGCCAAGAGAGAGAGAGAGAGAGAGAGAGAGAGAGAGAGAGAGAGAGAGAGAGAGAGAGAGAGAGAGAGAGAGAGAGAGAGAGAGAGACAGAGAGAGAAAGACAGAGACAGAGACAGAGACAGAGACAGAGACAGAGACAGAAAGAAATACTAGAAAATAAGTACTAGGACCAAAATTAGGGGTGTCCTGATAGGTATGTGGATGCACTGGAACTGAAAAGAGACTTGCAAATTTCAAAAAGTTAGAGAGCCATTGTGAACATAAAAAAACATATG
Source organism: Mastomys coucha (assembly GCF_008632895.1). NCBI lineage: Eukaryota > Metazoa > Chordata > Mammalia > Rodentia > Muridae > Mastomys > Mastomys coucha. The sequence goes on from NW_022196895.1 coordinate 83,916,107, forward strand.
TACTATATTTGAAGCAGAATATTTAAAGATGATTTGGAATTGTTTTTAATGTGTGGATACTTCAATCCTTCTTAGAAGGGGAAACAAAATACCCATGAAAGGAGTTGCAGAGCAAATAATGGAGAAGAGATTGAAGGAAGGACAATCCAGAGACTGTTGCACCTGAGAATCCTTCCCATACTCAATCACCAAACCCAAATACTATTGTGGATGCCAGCAAGTGCTGGCTGGCAGAAGTCTAACATAGTTGTCTCCTGAAAGGCTCTGACAGTGCCCGACTAATACAGAAGTAGATCCTCATAACCATCCATTGGACTGAGCACAGGGCCCCCAATGAAGGAGCTAGAGAAAGGACCCAAGGAGCTGAAAGGGTTTACAGCCCCTTAGGAACAACAATATGAACAAACTAGTACCCTCAGAGCTCCCAGGGACTGAACCATCAACCAAAGAGTACACATGATAGGACTCATGGCTCCAGCTGCATAATGTAGCAGAAGATGGCCAAGTCGGTCATCAATGGGAGGAGAGGCCCTTGGTCCTGTGAAGGTTCTATGCCCCAGTGTAGAGGAATGCCAGGGCCAGGAAGTGGGAGAGCATGGGCTGGTAAGCAGGGGGAGGGGGAATAAAACAGGGTTTTTTTTCCGGAAAGGAAACCGGGAAAGGGGATATCATTCGAAATGTAAATAAAGAAAATATCTAATAAAAAATAAGTAAATAAGGCACCCTATTAAATGTTACTATATATAAAATAGGGCTTAAAAATATAATAATCTAATTGGTTAAATGAAACCATATAAAGGATGAAAGAAGATTTAGAAACCATGAAGATGTAAGCAAATAGAAAACTGTTAGAACATGCAAACTACTTGATAAATGATAAATTTAGTATGGCAGTAATTAAATGCATATGGACAAAATACATCAATTAGAAGACAGCAATTCCAAGTGGAGAATAGGTAAGGAGTGTGGCAGGGTCACTGAAGAGCCTTGCTTATGGACAACTTTCAGTAGATAGCATGCTTCTCTCAAATGCAAGCGAAAGATCCATTTACATGCTGTCAAGAAAACCCAGAAAAACTAGTTCTTGGAGAATGAAAATATATCTGAAGAGTAAAGATGCCAGTGAGATAAAACGACTATAAGAGTGTTGTGTTTTCATTCTCTCAGAGATTTGTCAAAGTCATGCTTATTAGTAGAAGCAAAATATTCATGCTCTTAATGAAAGTTAGAATGGATACACACACATGCAGATGTCCATGCACATATGCATGCACACTATGGACACACACACACACTCACATATATATTCAATGAAGACAAAAAAATGAAGACTTTTTAAAAAGAAGTACAAAGCGGGATACTGGGTACTATTCTTTTTCATATAAGATGGGAAGTACAATCCTCATATTTAAAGAGATGTTAACTTGAAAAATGAATAAAACAAAGGAGTAATGAAGATAATTATGAAAGGTTATGGTTAGGCAGAGAAAAGTTCCATGTAAAACAAACAAACAAGCAAACAAAAAACAAAGACTAAACCAGTCAGTATTTTGTGGGGAGTCAGTATGACATTTTACTAGAAAATGGTGGAGAATTAGTAGGTGACATCATGATAGGAAAGTGACAGCTTTGAGCAAAGAATGCATGGATGCTTTTACTTTATGAAAAAAGGAACTCATGGCACAAGAAAAAGAGTTAAAAACCTGATGAAATAGTTACACTATGGATGGTGGCACCTGGACCAAAATAAGAAATGAGACTAATGTATGTATGTTGAGGCCAACATACATAGTAATGAGGCTATCATATATAGACATATGTATATGTCTATATATGATATATTTATAAAAATATAAACCTATAAGGAGATTTATGTGCAACTATGACCTTGTAAGATTTTCACCAGAAAACTTTTGGCAAGCGAGAAACAATATTTAAATGAAAAGGCCTGAGTAAGAAAAGTATGAAATAAATTAAGTTTTGTGTGTTTTCATCTTCATCATCTAAATTAGGATAGGCATCAGCTTATGCTCATGACAGGGCCCTGAACTGAGGCATACATTGAAAATGGATGGGGATATTTGAAATGGGAATGGACAGGGCAGGAAATGGTTGAGGCTATAATGATTTATAAATTATTGGGAAATGCTATAAAACAAACACATAACGATATTTTAGTTAAAGTTGTATAAAGTGTGTGGCTTTCATTAGAATGCAGTGATTCTGATCCCTAACTTCTTTATCATAAAACACTTTATATTGAAATTACAAGCTTTTTAACCCGCCGCCCATCGTGAATCTCTCTATTCATTATATCATTATTTATAATTGCCATCTTAGTTGTTTTGGAGAATGGACTTTGCTAATGAGCTCCTTTTGAACAATCTGAGCCTCTCTGCATCATGCTTCCTTTTCATCCTGGGCTTGGTATAAACTTGCTTTTTATTTGTACTGCCCTTTGACACTTCAATTTTCTGTTTGCTTTTTAAATCCTAGTTAATTAGAGCATTTCACATTCTTCATGATAAAGAAGTTCTTGCACAGGGCATGTAATTAGAATATCTGATGACAAGAGCTGGTATTTTTAAAACCCCAGGGTTGAAAGATCATACCTCAGAGCAACATCTCCCCTCAGGATGTTTTGCATTTGAGCAATTAACCTCCTGTTCTGGACACGGCCCACTATTCATCTCCTAACATCCCTTAGCTAGGATTATTTCAAAGTCTGCTCTTTTATCGCCTTTTATCAAACATAGTGAACCCTTAGGTCAAAGTAAAAAGGCCCAGAGCGAAAGCCTCATCATCGTGCAGAAATGATCATAGCACCTTTTATTAGAAATGTATCATTGAAAGCCTCCAAATTGCCTTTTGCCCTACATAAAATTGCTATACTCATGTTTCATTATAGTATTGAAGTTAGTTCTTCAGTAAATTATACATGTGTGTATATAAACACTTGTGCATGCAACCACAAATAGGTGCACAAACATACCTCATACACACATTCCCTACCTAGTGAGTCACAGAAATTATAAGGAGAATTAAAGTCTTCACAAATGTTGATCCAGAACAGAAAAGGATATCTAGAGGCTTCTGCCTCCACACCATATTGTCTTCTCATTCTTTCTTCAAGGATTTCACTTAGTATCTATGTAACATATATTCATTTTATAAGCATTGTGATTTGTGTATTTTGAGTGCAGTCACAGAAAACAGTAAAACATAAATGATGCTACTCAGGAAGCTGAGACAAAAAGACTATTAGCCCAGCAGCTGGAAATCAGCCCTGAAAATATGTCAAAGGACCACCTCAAAGACACAAGCAAACAAACAAACAAAATATGAGGATACAACCCCTAGTTGGATTCCTGTGTTCTAGTGATTTGCCCTATAATTACTGATATATGGGAAGAACTAATTAAAATTGGTGGGCTATTGTGAGATAGAAAGATGTGAAGTTAGGATGAGGATGTACTAGAAGAACATAAGTGTGAATTGAAGGGAGAAAAGGAGAAAAGAAGAGTATATATTAGCCTATTTTACGGTATACATACATGAAATTCATTGAAATAAAAAACAAATATTAAAAAGACAATATCTAGGCATCGGAAGAGATAAAGGCCTTGAGTATTGTCACCACTACAAGCAGGGTTCCAGAAAAGTAACACAGATGCAACATTTACATCTTTCCCCAGGTATAGGAAAGATATCAAAGAATTTGAAATAAGTACCAACACAGTTGCTGACAGGTAAACAGAAGACTTGAGCAGGCAGAATTGGGAGAGCAGCAGTGCTAAGAAGGTATTTTAGTACATGGTGATACAGAGTCAGGTAAAAGTATGTTCCTAAACAAGTTTAGTTCTATATGATCATTCTGAAGATCCAGGTGAAAGATAACAAAATCTGGACATCTAGACACTCAACGAAGCAAGAAAATATGCCTCCTGGTATTAGGCAGTTATAGACTTTGAAAGCCTTGCACCAAGGCCAAAAGAAATACATAAAAATCTTCTCTGTATATAGCCATTATAAACAACATCCCTAGTATTTCCAAAAATGGCTATATAAATTTACACTCCACACATCCCTGTGTAGACTTCTATTTTCTTTACGTACTCACCACCCTTGCTGTCTTCCAATTTTTGGCTAATATCCAACTTAATCAGCAGTGAAGTGATATCTCATTATGGATTTTTGTTTGTATTTCTCTAGTGGTTGTAGATGTTTAAAAAGTTTCAAACAATGGATAGATAGATTTAAAGTATGTGGTATATATTACTCAGCCATAAAAATAAATATTTTATTTGACATTAATAGTATGAACCCAAAAGACACTATAGTAAGTGAAATATGCCAGGTATGTATAGAAAAACACACTACAATGTACTCACACATGTAATAAAAAATTGAACTCATAGACAGGGTATCAAGAGAGTATCTACTTATTCCAACTGATAACCTTCCCTTGCCTCAGCCCTCTGAGATAGAGGCTCATCAGGTATTCACCACCACACCACAACCCCAATATCATTTTTATATGACACAGATAGGTTAATTCTGTCATCCTTGCTAACCATATTAATACAGAGGTAGTAGAGCCAAAGATTAACTGTAAATCGCTGTCTAAGTTATTCTTCTAGCTATTAGGTACCATAAGTCTTGAGGAACAATCACTTCACAATGAAGCATTATCCCATAAGCTGAATATGAAAAACCCAGCCCCATCATTTCTCTTAGAATTGCATACAGAGGCAGGTGTTTGTAATCTCCATGAATTATGATTCAGTAATTCCAATTTCAAAAGCTCTATTGTTAATATATCTGATAAAGCCAGTTCAGACCCAGAGTTTATATCATTTCCAAAGTCAGTCTTCAATGTACTTTTGAATGAACTCTGACTAAAATGGCAAAACCCAGTTCCTTCCTTCTCACATATTTTCTCCCTGTTCATTATCTGTGCCTCTGTAGTTGAGTCCATCTCTCTGAAGCCTAAGGGGCATCTCTACTTTTATTAGTCCTCCACTGGATGCCAACAGACAGCTGGAACACCCCACCGTACCGTAATCTGAAGGTTTTATCACCTCTTCTATCATCAAAATTTATCTTTCACATCCAGACTCCGGTGGTTCATCTTATTAATTAATTTAGTCAAAGCCTTCATGGTTTATTTAGGCTTAATTTGTTATCACTGCCAGTAACATTCTCACTCACTGGGGATTTATTGGTTGAGCCCAGAGACTGAGCCATGTGAGTCTTTCATGGACCTACAGAGAGCTACAGGAAAAGGCAGGCAGCAGGAGGGAGTATGGAAGTGAAGTTTATTTTCTTAAATTTACACTGGATTTCTGGCTGTCTTGTCTATGGAGATTTGTGTAGAAAACACCACCTGGGGTGTTTTCTTCAGAGAAGATCCCCTGCACATGGAATACTGAGTTTGTGGTATATGTCTTTGACTTGAACTTTGCAATTTCAGAAAGAATGGATTCAAAAAACCCTTAAGTTTGTAAAACCCTGAATGGGAATAATTGACAAGTTATAGGCATTTTAACACTGGGCAAGTGTCCAGAGAAGGTAATTGAAATGTAAATTATAAGTACAAATGGTCATATAAAAAAGCAAGTTTATTTTAAATTTCATAACAATCCAATGTACAGTTATAAATTTGTGAGTTAAATCAGAAAGTTCCCCTTACCTGCTGTTCCTGGTTGGGGGACCAAGCATAGCTGATGGCTTCATTAGCTCTCTCCTGAGAATTTGCCAGATGTTAGCTAAAGTTCAGTACAAAGTGCCTTCTTGGATTGTTGCCTCTGAATTAAGAGAAAGCAGCAATAAAGGAGCTACCAAAACACGGTTTCACAGTTTCCCAGAACTGTAAAGTTTAGATTTTCATCTGCTGCTTCTGATTTAATTCCCTCTGTAAATCTATCAGGTTCTTAAATATTTAATAGCTAAACTACAAAATATACTTTTCCTTGATCTGATAATCTCATTAAATATTTTATGGATAAGATTCCTGTGATTCATTTACATAGTTTGTTACATTAAAATTATACACTGTACCAAGGCTAGTGAATAATTTCTGTAAAGACCAAGATAGCAAACTCCTAGTTTGTGGGCCAACTAATTCCATCATTAGAGCAAAAGAGATAAGAGGTAGATATGGATATGATTTTGTTCCAACATTTTATTTACAAATAATAACATAGGTCTGTATTTATGATGTTCCCTCAATGTAGTAAGTTTAAGAAAATTTCCAATAACATTTTATTTATAAATAATAACAAATGGGGTAAATGTAGACATAGGCCCATTCTTGATGATGATCTCTGTATACAATGATTTTAAGGAATTTCCCATTCATTATTTTCTATGTTGTTTTGTACATGTTTTTACTCCTCTTATGATATCAACAAACATCAAAGATCTCTTTTTGAGATATTATTTTCATTTATTATTATTATTATTATTAATTATTATTATTATTCTTTTATTATTAATCTTTTTTTTACAGTCCAGTCGTTATCCCTCTCCGGGTCTGCCCTCTGACTGTCCCTCATCCCATTTTACCTCCTCCATTTCCAAGAGGATGTCCCCACCACCACCACCACCCAATCAGACCTCCCCACTCCCTGGGGCCTCAAGTCTCTTGAGGATCAGGTGCATCTTCTCTTACTGAGACCAGACAAACTATATATGTATCGGGCCTCAGATCAAATCATGTGTGCTGCCTGATTGGTGGCTCATTGTCTAAGAGATATCAGGGGTCCAGGTTAGTTGAGATTGCTGGTCTTCCTATGGGGTCACCCTCCTCCTCAGATTCTTCCAGCCTTTCCCTAATTCAACCACAGGAGTCCCCTACTTCAGACCACTGGTTGGGTGCATCTACATCTGTCTCAGTCAGCTGCTTATTAGGTCTCTCAGGCAGCCATGATAAACATCAGTAATAATGTCAGGCCTGCAAAGCCTCCTTTTGAGCTGGATCCCAATTTGGGCACTGAACCTCCTTTCCCTCAGTCTCTGCTCTATTTTTGTCCCTGCAATTCTTTTAGACAGAAACAATTCTGGGTCAGAGTTTTTGACTGTTGTTTGTATATGAGTTTTAATTCCAGAACCATTTAAAAGTGATTATTTACAGGAATTAATGTCTTGCATAGATATGTTGCTGTTCCTTTTATATGGAAAATAAAGTCATACAAACGTAGTTAAAACATTTCAAAAGCATAACTATATTGATAAAATCCTTATAGAGTTAAAACTCAAATATTTATTACCAGTAATTAATTATGAATAGTGAGATTTATAGTAACCTTGTAAATGTTTTAAAATAAAGTAGAATTAAGTTTATTGTTTTTACTTGATGCTATTGGTGAAAATTAGCTCTTGGTTTAAAACTTATTCAATTCTGCTATTTGCTTGCAGACCTCGGATTATTAGGTATGTTAAATACACTGCCTAATACATTTTTAAACATTGCATTAACCCCCAAATATTTAAGTATCGTGCTATCTTGACTACATAAATTAGGTACCACAAAATAAAATGTAAATGACAGTTTTTGAAAATATGTTCTTAAATGTAAATAGAATCAGATCATTCTGACCTCTCCTTCCCTCCAGCTCCTCCCAGGTACCTTCCAGCTGACTCCTCTCATGTCCTCCTTCACTCAAATTTGTAGCGTCTTTGTCTTTGATTATTACACTTAAATTTATAGCCTCTTTGTCTTTGATTATTACACACACACACACACACACACACACACACACATACACACACACATTAAACATAACCTGCTGAGTCTTTTTTTTTTTTTTTGACCTTTGCATATATATGGTTTCAGGGCTGAACACTCTGTACTGGATAACCAATAGAGGCTCAGCTTGTGAGACGAGAATTCACCCTTTCCCAGCATCATTAGGTGACTGTAGTATATGTCTCTGTGTAGGATCTGTGAAATATTCCACCTTCCACATTAACATGTCCATGGATATTACCATTCTCTGGTTTTGTTTAAATTTTCCACAGACTTCCTTATATTCTGGTTCTTACAATCTGCTGGCCATTCTCCACTGATGTCCTCTAAGCCATAAATGTAGGACCTGTGATGCAGGTATATTCATTGGGGCTGGGTTCCCCAAATCTGTTGATCTCTGCATTGTGTCTAGTTAGGCATTTTCTGTGATGGTAACAATGTTTTTGTTATGAGACACTTCTTCAGTGAGGAGTGATTGCTATACTAATCACTATTGTATACATACAAGGATAAGATTCATGTAACACTTTTGAAAGAAATAAGATTTGCAGCATAGGATAGTTTCTGTTTTCAGACTATTTCTTTTGTTAGATTGGGCTCTGAGGCATCCATGGAGATCAAAAGTAGTTCTCAACTAGACAACACAGAGCTGTTAAAAGGATGCTCTTGGCCTGCCAGGAATGCCAGAATATCTCTAGGCAGATTTTGCTGGATATTCCCAGAGCTACATGCACTTAAGAGTCCTCTCCAGGATAAGTGTTGATGAAATTGTCTGCTGCCTTGAGTTTTCTTTGATTCTTTCCTCAGATACTATGGAAACATTCCCAAATCCTAAAACCTAGTCTTTAGGCTGATTTTCTTCTGCCTTTCAGAAGAAAGAAAAGTATAAGCTTAGATAGCAAGTCTTCACCAAAATGATTTTTCAATAACAAGATTTAAAAATAATTATCAATATTATTTATGAAGTATTTCATTTTGTTTTTTCCCACTTAGTTTTTACTTTAAAAGAAAGATAGTTTAAAGGAAAGTCAGTTTATTTTAAAGGGAAGATAGTTTACTTTAAAGGGAAGAAGGTCAGTTATGTTTGCTTATTGAATTAGTGATTTCCAATACTGACTGAGATGATTGGAAGGAGCACTAGAAACTTCCTAATGTGACTTCCCAGTAAGGACCATCTCCACATGTCCTAGCTAAACCTCATGAAGTAGTCTCTTCTCTTTCTCACTCCACCATTTGGTAGTGGTTGCATTAGAGAAGAATATTTTCTTTATGAGTAAAACTTTATCTTTCTTTAAAACCACCTATAACGCTTAGTAACTCAAAGCAATGGAAATCAGTACAGGTATGAACTTAGCTACAGAAGATCAAGTCTCCCTTATTCCATGTTTTGTTTTGTTTTTTTAAATTGCTTAAATAGCTGTAGTGGGTCTTTCTTGTTTCATTTTTCCAGTCATTTTAGAATCCAGTAAAAGTGCTCTGCGCTAAATGTTTATTTCTTTATTTATGTAGGAGATGAGTAGGTGTGGTCATGTATGTGGAAGTCAGAGGACTATGGGAGTTGTTCTTTGCTTCTACCAAGTGGCTTCTGGAGATAGAACTCAAGTTGTTAGGCTTGAAAGCAATTGTCTTTGCCTATTTGGGTCTATCTCAATTGCCCAGAAGTACTCTATTGTTTAAATATTAATTTTGAAAGATTCAGACTTTTGATGTTACACAATATATAGTATAATGATTTACCTCAGCAATTATATTTGACTTACAAGAATAGTCAACTATCATGTTTATTAAACAAAAATTCCAGAGTCAATTGTTTTGAAAGTATGTAGATATATAAATAATGACGTTTAAACATATGTAAGTGATTGTGAACTTTTCTTGTTACTTGTTTCCATACATGTAATATAAATATATTAATTATGTATATACTAATGTGAAAATTAGTATCTTATTATTATTAAGACTTCTCATAATATATTAAATATTATTATTTTCATATGAAAATAATTTGCATTTTAATTAATAATTAAAAAACAAAACCTTTTTAACTATAAGAAAGCATAAAGATTAATTTCAAAACTGAGGCTGGAGTTGAGGCAATAAGGCAATAAACTGCCTGCTTTGAAAGTGTAAAGTGAGTTCAAACACTAATAACGACATCAAAAGCCAAGCATGGTGGTGCACATATGTAATCCTAGAGCTGGGGAGGCAGAAACAGGAGAATCCCTTGGGGCTCAATAACCAACCTGACTACTCTATTTTATAAGCTTCAAGTTATAATATATAATATATAATATATATAATGACAGGTTATGTCTCAAAAATTAAAGTTGTCTCAGACCTACACACATACACAAATACACATACACACCTACACATACTTATTCACGTTAAAGGTTCTTGTTTTGAATAATAAGTAAAGGAATGTAGTGAGAAGCTATTTGCTATTTTCTTTTTAAAGTTTAAGAAATTTGGGGACAGAGCACAGTAATACCTATGGAATCTAAAAAATTGAACTAAAACATGTAGGTCATGAATGTGAGGAATTATGAGACAAATGACTGAAGAAAATTATTTTTCCAGCCTCTTACATAAGTTGTGTGATTTTTCAGACAACATTTTAAAAACTATTATTGGTCATACATACAAAGTGACTAGACATGAGATTCACAACTTGAAAATAATCCACTTGGAAGGAATTCACTTCATTGAAGTTCCTTAGCCCACTGTCCATATGGAGCAGAAAAACCAGTTGCATACATTCACCTTGGGGAATAGCAGAGCAAGAAGGGAAGAATCTGCCTCCTTCCATGGGTCAGTCTGCACAGCTCATCTTCATGGTGTTGCCTTGCCAAACCATCACTCCTTTTCCCAAGCTGTGTCAATGTTGACTTTACCTTCCCAGGATCACCAACTCTGTGAAAATTATCTTCTGTCACTGTTGTTCCTGGGCAAAGAAATGTTCAGTTTGATATCATTGCTGTTGTTTTTGATGAGAGAGCTTTAAATCTAATCTAATTTCCTGTGGTTTATCTCTTCTTCCAGATTTTGCTACCTGTATTCTTCTGGAAATGCAGAAAGCAAGAGCATTTTAAGGAAACTACTCTTCCTCTCTTCCATTGTATAGGGGCACACACCAAACTTGATGTATGTGCTTTGAGTATAAATTTATAGCACATTTTTCAAGGCATTCACTGTCAATTCAGCTACATTGCTATTTTCGACTGCTTTATGATGTCCATTTTTCTCAGTCTGACACTCTAGTGAATTCTAACACACACACATTCAGTGGGGAAGTCCAAACACTAAAGAAATACTGGACTATCAATCAAGTAACAAACACTTACTGAGTTCCTACTTGGGAGCATTACTCTGGTGTGTGAGAATGATACAGAGAAATATAAAACATGGCTCCTGACATAAAAGAAACTATAAGACTTTATGAAGGCATACAGACTTGCAGACATAGACACACACACATACACACACATGCACCAACATGTTAATACACATAAAAACACACACTTTCATAGAAACACACATATAATACATGACAACACACACATGCATGCATACAAGCACATGTGCCCATAAACACACAAGTGCAGACATGTAATATTGCTTGAAAGCATATAATAAGTTCTACTATGTTCAGAAGAATTTTTAAATGGTAATGTTTTAATGTAAAATTAATGCAAAAATTTGTAGATCCTTAACTACACTGCTAACCTCAGATACATTCCAGTTCACTGTATTTGTGACCCTATTCCAGACAGCTATATATTATTCCTTACATAATATAATTATAAATATATAATTAAATAATATAATAATATAAATCTTAATTTGTCTCATCTATTGATAATATATTGTGATCTATAAGGGCTAAAATTAAAAAAAAAAGCAAAACAACTTTCCTTTAATTTATTTTTATTTTTTATTGGTTATTGGTCAGACTCTGGCACAGCTTCTCAAGGGACACCTATACTAGGCCCCTGTCAGCAAGGGCTTCTTGGAATTAGCTATAGAGTCTGGATTTAGTGTCTGGAGATGGGATGAATCCCCAGGTAGGGCAGTGTCTAGATGGCCTTTTCTTCAGCCTCTGCTCCACAATTTGTCCCTGCATTTCTTTTTGACAGGAGCAATACTGGATTAATATTTTGAGATGGGAGGGTGGCCCCATCCCTCAACCAGCAGCCATGCCTATTCACTGGATCTCCCAAAGTGTAATTCTTCTGACCCATAATTGATGGGAATTAAATAAAATTATGACATAGACTCTAGAACAAGTACAACCATGACTCACATTATTTTTCAAGAAATCCAAAGTATGAGAGAATGAAGAAGAAATGGTATCCTGTCGACTGTCCTTCTCAGGACATGTCTCACCATAATGAACTGAAATCGACTGCTCAGAGTGCACTTATTTGTCTGGAACAGCCTTAGAGTTGGTCAGTAAAATTAACTTGTGTCAGAATTGGAATAAAAAAAGATGGAGCCATTATTCCCTGGAGGAGTTAAAGGCAGGTGTGTGGACACTGACTGTGTTCCAATGGGATCCTGCAGAGCTTTTCACTGTTGCAGGCTGAGATAGTTGCTAAGGATGCTGGGAAATTATTTCAAATAATCACCACTTTTGGAGGACACATTTAGCCATCACTCCCACTTTCTGGCTGAAGTCTCTGAAGACTTTCCTGTACTTGAGGATCGATTTCTTTGACTTTAACACTTCCTAGCCTGTCACATTTATGTAATCTGGTTTCCTTGTCTAAAACTCCAGTCCTTGTACGACCCCATACTCTATTGTCCTGGCTGAATGGAAATGGCCACACATGAGAATATTCATGTAAGCAAGAAGATGATTTTAAAAGGCTCATACTCTCCCAGGCAACCATCCTCTGAAGAAAACAGAAACCAATACATATCTGCACCTAACTTCCAAAGCAAGACTTCATTTAAAAAAAAAAAAGAGGATTGATAAATTGATAACAGTTGCTAATTTTTGGATTTTGGATTTTACCAAAAGTCAAACATTCAGGACAGAAGTTCTAGTTTAGGAGCTCTAGAAAACAATGCCTAAGAGAATGAAGACTCATACAACACCAAACCCAGCTAAGAAGAAAGCAAGCATATCAAGGAAGAAAAGTGAAGTAATTAACTAAGAAAAGAAAACAGAAGATAGGAAAGTCACTACTGCAGAGGAAAGTAGAATATTTTGTAGAAACCAAACTAGCAGTAAATTAGCTAGAAACAGTCACAGTTATCTTGAAAGGATTGGGAAAGTTCTGTATACGTAGAGAATTTGAAAATTCCCCTATTCACATTCCCATCTTAAAGAGCTTTTGGTTTTGTAGTTCAGAACTGCCACAGGTGTCAAGTCTTCATTTTAGATATCCTTGTTCCTTTCTTATTCTCTCCATTAAATATCCTTTTAACTATCAAAATCCAAATTGTATTGTCATGCACTTCATCTAAGAATTGCCATGAGCAGGAATTTAAAATGCCTTCTGTCCAGGTGAGGAGTTAGAAGTAGTTACAGTACCTGCTGAACTGCTAACTTCCACACGAGCTTTAAGCTCTGCTTCTTTCAGAATACATTGAACCAAATATTCAAGGTGTGATCAGTTTTATAAAACTAGAGTGAGATCATTTTACAAACACTATGATTTGTTGTGAATTTTATCAAATTAAATAGTAGAAATCCATAAAATTGGAGAAAAATCTTTGCCATCCATACAAATAATTAGTTTTTATAAAGGACAACATTTAATTAGAGCTGGCTTACAGGTTCAGAGGTTCAGTCCATTATCCTCAAGGCAGAACATGGCAGCATCCAGGCAGGCATGGTGCAGGCAGGGCTGAGAGTTCTGTCTTCATCTGAAGGATGCTAGTGGAAGACTCACTTCCAGGCATTTAGGATATGATCTTAAAGCCCACACTTACAGTGACACGCCTACTCCAACAAAGCCATACCTCTAAATAGGGCAACTCCCTTGGCCAAGCATATTCAAGCCAAGAAGGCATTTCTTCAAACATTTACTAGTTGAAATATGTTATTTTTCTGTTTACATCTTATCTAGTTTGCATTGACAGATAGCCACACTTGGATTGGGATTTCTGGCCATTTGTTTTTTCAACATGACTCTTCCTTTCTGGAGCTCCCAGACTTTAAGCTTATGTCTGGACAAATAATTATTTTTATTCCAAAGAAATAAATCTAATAACTCAACAAAAACAATAAATAAGTCAATTTAAAATCATATAAAAGTCTTCAATATTCTCTTGTTCAAGTACAAACATATAAATGGCAAAATTATATGAATAGATCATCAGATTTACTAACCATGAGATATCTTAAAATAAAAGCTTTATTGAGCTATCACCATGTAGTAAGAAGGATGGTTGTAATCACAGAAAGTTAAAATAACATGTGAAGATAAGAACATTAGAAAATTTATGCATTCTAAATGGGATTAGCAAATTATAAAACCACTGTAGAAAAAGAAAATCATTAAATATCCTCAAAAAAGTAAAATATAATTGCCAGCAACCCTACAGTTTTGAATGAATCTCAAGAGATTTAAAAGCATGATCTAAAAGAAGTACTTGGGCATTGCTACTTTAAGTGGTAGTATTAAGATATAGCCAAAAAAGTGACAGCAACCAATATTTCTATTGATTAATGAATGGTTCAATGAAAGTATAATATGGTCAATTGAATTGTTTAACATTAAAATAGAAAGCTACTACTCTAGACTCTAAAATACATATGTACACATATATTTAAAAATTTTAAATGAATTGACCCTATGACAGGCTGACAATGTTCCTCCCAGACACACCATGTTAACAAATAAAAAGACTCAGTGCTAGTAATGTGTTACCTGTTTTGGAGTTGTGGTCAATGAAGTCCCATATATCACCTCTCACACCAAACATTACAGACTATGATCAACGTTCTTTGTCACTCTTCAGGATTTGACAGAAGTTCGGAAAAGATCTCAAAAAAAAGGGGGGGGGGCGGAAGGTAGAAGATGTAATCAAAATATATTCCCTATCTTCTGATGTACTAGAAATATGTAAGTAGAATAAACCCTTTGTCCTGCAAAAAAAAAAAAAAAAAAAAGATTCTCAAAGAACTAATAAAGACTTTTTGTAAAAGGGAACATTTTGAGATGTTGGACATAACTGGCAATTAGAAAAGACATTACAATCTGGACTAAGCATGAAGATTTTATGCCAAAGACAAAAAAATTAGTGTCAAGAATGCAAATGTTTTTGGTTGTGAGCCTAGCCTTTAATGGCTGAGCCATCTCTCCCCCACCCACTCCTGCTTACCTGAATTCTAATAAACATGATCTATCAGAATTATCATTTAGTCACAGACAAGCAGTGGAGACATAGTCCAGTATTGCCCTCTCCCAGTGTCATTTTCTGACTTCTGTAGATAGAATAAATTGAGTTTGAGATTTTTCTTTGGTATAGCAAGGATAATTATTCTATTTAAACTTTCATACATATGTTCTAAACTGTTATATTTCTGTTTTAAATTACAGAAAGAACTTGGCTAATAGCATTAGATTTCCAAGTGATAGTACCCAAGAAATACACCCAACTCCCCTCCTGCAACTCTTTCCTTCTTTAGTTCTTGTTTTTCTTCTTTTGTTGTAATTTGTTGTAATCTCTTTCTCTGCATTTCTTAAAAAAAAAAAAAAAAAAAAAAAAAAAAAAAAAAAAAAGAAGAATCCAAAATGTTGAATTATTTCACTAATCTGGGAAATCAAATAGTCAAATTAGAAGAATGAGAAGGTTTAATACTGATTATGAGAAGAGGCAAATGAGGGAAGAGAGGACTGTTATTTTTTTTAATGTTTAGAAGGTGAAAATGTCAAAAGATTGGTTCCACAACACTGTAATATATACTTAAAATACAAAATTAAAGAAAAAAATGTCTTAGGCAGCTGAAAATTTTGGCATTGCAACATAGTATTTATTGTTCACATTCAAGGCAAATGAAATCAAAACAAACAAAAAAATCATCCACCGAATAGTGGTACCAGTTAGTTTTTATATCCAAATTGACACAAACTAGTGTTCTATTGCTGTGATAAGACACCATGACCATGGTAACTCTTATAAAAGAAAGAACTTAATTGGGACTTTCTTGCAATTCAAGAAGTTTAGTTAAATACTGTGACAGTGGAGAGCACGGCAGTATATGGTATATATGGTGCTGGAGAAGAGGATGACAATTCTCCACCCAGATCCTCATCCTCAAGAAGCAAGAAGAGAGCAGTTGACAGGACTTGGGCTTTTGAAATCTCACTGCCAACTCTCAGTGGCACACTTTCTCAAAAAAAGTTATACCTATTCCAACAAGTTCACCCCTCCTAATACTTCTCAAGTAGTACCACTCTCTGTTGGCTAAGTATTCAAATATATTAATTTATGTAGGCAATTCTATTTCAAACCATACACACCTGAGAGGAGGGAGCCTCAATGGAGAGAATTCTTCCATGGAGCTAAATCCAAGCCTGTAAGATATTTTCTTAATTAGTGAATGATGTGGGAGTACTCATCCCATTGCGGTTGCTGCTACCACTGAGCTGGTGATTTTGGGTGCATGAGGAAATTATGGAAGGCAAACCATGGGTAGTTAAGAACCCTCCATGGCTTCTGCATGAGCTCTTACATCCAGGCTTCTGCCTTGCATGACTCCTGACTTCCTAACATTGTGAACAGTGATATGGAAGCATAAGATAGATCAACCTTTTCCTGCATAATATGCTTTTGGTTGTGATGTTTCATTGCAGCAATAGTGATCTTTCTTTCTTTTTTTTTTTTTACATATTTTCTTTATTTACAATATCTCCTTTCCCAGGTTCCCTTCCAAACATAAAAAAAAGAAAAGAAAAGAAAAGAAAAGAAAAAAACAAAAACTAAAACAAACCCATTCCATCCCTCCTCCTCCTGCTCATCACCCACCCCTCCTGATTCCTGGCCCTGGCATTCCCCTACACTGGGGCATAGAACCTTCACAGGGCCAAGGGCCTCTCCTCCCATTGATGACCAACTTGGACATCCTCTGCTAAACATATTCTGCTGGAGCCATTAGACCTACCCTGTGTACTCTTTGGTTGGTGTTTTAGTCCATGGGAACTCTGAGGGTACTAGTTAGTTCATATTGTTGTTTGTCCTAAGTGGCTACAAACCCTTCAGCTCCTTGTGTCCTTTCTCTAGCTCCTTGATTGGGGACCTTGTCCTCAGTCCAATGGATAGCTGTGAGGCTCTACTTCGGTATTAGTCGGGTACTGTCAGAGCCTCTCAGAAGACAGCTATATCAGGCTCCTGTCATCCAGTACTTGCTGGCATCAACAATAGTGTCTAGATTTGATGATTGAATATGGAAAGGATTCTCAAGTGGAGCAGTCTCTGAATTGTCCTTTTAGTCTCTGCTCCATAGTCTCTACAACTCCTTCCATGGGTATTTTGTTCCCCCTTTTAAGAAGAAATGAAGTATCCACACTTTGGTCTTCCTTCTTCTTGAGTTTCTTATGGTTTGTGGTTTGTACTTTGTATATTCCTATCGTCTGGGCTAATATCCATTTCTCAGAGAATTCATACCATGTGTGTTTTTTTGTGATTGAGTTACCTAACTCAGGATGATATTCTCCAGATCCATCCATTTTCCCAAGAATTTCATAAGTTCATAGTTTTTAACAGCTGAGTAGTACTCCATTGTGTAGATGTACCACATTTTCTGTATCCATTCCTCTGTTGAGGGACATCTGGGTTGATCCAGTTTCTGGCTATTATAAATAAGGCCGCCATGAACATAGTGAAACATGTGTCCTTATTACATGTTGGAGCACCTTCTAAGTATATGCCCAGGAGTGGTATATGGGTCCTCTGGTAGTTCTATGTCCAATTTCCAGAGGAACCAACAAATTGATTTCCAGAGTGGTTGTACCAGCTTGCAATACCACCAGCAATGAAGGAGTCTTCCTCTTTCTCCACAACCTCCCCATCATCTGCTGTCACTTGAGTTTTTTATCCTAGCCATTCTGACTGGTGTGAGGTGGAATCTCAGGGTTGTTTTGATTTGTATTTCCCTGATGATTAAGGATGTTGAACATTTCTTTAGGTGCTTCTCAGCCATTTGGTATTTGTCAGTTGAGAATTCTTTAGCTCTGTACCCCATTTTTAATAGGGTTATTTGGTTCTCTGGAGTCTAACTTCTTAAGTTCTTTGTATATATTGGATATTAGCCCTCTATCAGATATAGGATTGGTAAAGATCTTTTCCCAATTTGTTGGTTGCCATTTTGTCCTATTGACAGTATCTTTTGCTTTACAGAAGCTTTGCAATTTTGTTAGGTCCCATTTCTCAATTCTTGAACTTAGAACAGAAGCTATTGGTGTTCTGTTCAGGAAATTTTCCCCTGTGCTTATGTGCTTGAGGATTTTCCCCACTTTCTTTTCTATTAGTTTCAGTGTATCTGGTTTTATGTGGAGGTCCTTGATCCACTTAGACTTGAGCTTTGTACAAGCAATAGTGATCTTAATTAAGACACATATTTTAAGTATGTTTACAATTTTGCATTGATTGATCACACAATTATTCTCAGTCCTGTGGAGCTACATGGGGGTGTCAGTCTACAGATTAGAAATACCTGGTTGCTTTTATTTTAATTAATTGTGTGTGTGTGTGTGTGTGTGTGTGTATCTGTGCATGTATATATGTGTATGTGTGTCTGTGTGTATATGTGTGCATTTGTGTACATATTTATGGGTGTACATTTGTGTGTGTGAAAGTGCTTTTGTTATATGCTTATTCTTTGTGAGTCACTTGATTGGGGATGCTGGGGCATTAATTCAGAGCTTATAAAAGAAAAGTAAAAGCCAAGTCATCTCTTCAGATTGTTTATATTCAAAAACAATAAAATTATTTTAAAAGTTACCTTTGTGAGCATCTTGGGTTTTACAGCTTGAATGTAAAATGTTTATTTTAGTTACTTTTGTATTGGTGTCATAAGCACTATAACCAAGGCAATTTTAAAATGAAAGCATTTTGGTTCCAGTGTGTTAGAGTCTGTGACCATAATGTTGGGGAGCATGAGAGCAGGCAGGCATAAAAACAGAACAGAAGCTAAAAGATTTCACATTGCTTTACAAGAATGAGGCAGAGAGAACTAACTGAAAATTGTATGGGCTTTTAAAACCTCAAAGTCTACCCCCAGTGACATACCTCCTAATCCTTCCCAAGCAGTTCTACCAACTAGAGACCAAACATAGGAGCCTATGGATCCATTATCCATTCAAGCTAGCAGATTTCCCGATAAGCTAGGGTGTTTGAAACTGGTCCTAGACTTATTGTCCTATTTGAGGAGTTTGTCGATCCTTTACGACATAATGATGTCTGTAGGAAGCCATTTCATAAGCACATCGCCATTAAAAGATGGCATTTGGCTTGCCATTAGTATCAGAA
>NW_022196895.1:83948649-83952360 GCF_008632895.1 Mastomys coucha
GTTTGTACTGCAGAAGGATCCGTGTGTGCCGCGTCTTTCCTGCCGGCGGGAGATAGCGCGGGACAGATGTCCACATTTTTGTCTTCCTTCTTCTTAGGCTTCATATTGTCTGTAAATTGAATCTTGGGTATTCTGAACTTTTGGACTATTATCCACTTATCAGGGAGTACATACCATATTTACTCTTTTGTGACTGAGTCACCTTACTCCGGATGATATTCTTAAGTTCCATCCATTTGCCTGTGACTTTCATGAAGTAATTGTTTTTTAATGGTTGAGTAGTACTTCATTGTGTAAATGTACCATATTTTTTGTACCCATTCCTCTATTGATGGAATTCTGGGTTGCTTCCAGCTTCTGGCTATTATAAATATGGCAGCTATGAAAATAGTGGAGCATGTGTCCTTATTACATGTTGGAGCAACTTCTAGGTATATGCCCAGGAGTGGTGTAGCTGGGTCCTCAGGGAGTACTATGGCAAATTTTCTGAGGAACAGCCAGACTGATTTCCAGAGTGGTTGTACCAGCTTACAATCTCACCAGCAATGGAGGAATATTCCTCTTTCTCCACATCCTCACCAGCATCATCTGTCACCTCTCGGAGAAAATATGGAGACAGAGTGTGGAGCACAGATTGAAGGGCAGGCCATCCAGAGACTGCCCTACCTGCAGATCCATCCCATATAAAGAAACAAAACAGGGATGTTATTGTGGTTGCTGGGAAGTTCGTGCTAACAGCAACCTGATATGGCAGTCTCCTGAGAGGCTCTGCCAGAGACTGACAAATACAGAGAAGGAAGCTTGCAGTCAATCATTGGATTGAGCTTGAGGGGTCCCTAATGGAGGAGTTGGAAAAGGGATTGAAGGAGATGGGGGGATTTGCAGCCCTATGAATGGGGTTTGCAACAGTGTCAACAGGCCAGACCCCCCAGAGCTCCTAGGGACTGCACCACCAACCAAAGAATGGACATGGAGTGACCCATGGTACTGGCCGCATATGTGGCAGAAGATGGCCATATTGGACATCAGTGGGAGGAGAGGCCCTCAGGCCTGAGGGTGTTCAATGCCCCAGTATAGGAGAATGCCAGAGCAGGAGGGTGGGATTTGGTGGGTAGGGGAGCACCCTCATAGAGGCACCAGGATGGGAGATGGGATGGGGGTTTGTGAAGGGGAGACATGGAAAGGGGAAAACATTTGAAATCTAGATAAAGAAAATATCCAAGGGATAAAACAAAGACATAAAGGTAAAGGAAGCCATGTTCTGCTGGTAGGTCTTAAAGTTTTATAGCTCAACCCATTTTCTGTGGGGAGCAGTGGAGCTGAAGAGGCATTCGCCATGGCAAGATGGCACTTACTTCCGCTGTCAACTCCTAGTAAACAACTGTTTGTGCATGTGCTTAGAGTGAAAAGACGCCATGTCACGGCCCATTCCAGGGCCGTCAAGTGGGGTGATGAGCAAACAGCCAATCATGGGCGGACACGCTGCGCTGTGGGCAGACACACCGCACTGTGGTGTATATAAGCAGTGCTGATTATTGGCTAGGTCTCTTTTTTCCTCTGGGAGAGGGTAGTAAATGTTGCTGCAGAAGGATCCTAGTGTCCGCGTGTCTTCTTCTTGCTGGAGAGAAGACTGCGTGGGCTACAGCTGGTGCCGAAACCCCGGGACGCTGGGGGAGCCTTACAACAGCTGGTAGTGTTCAGAACTGCAGGACAAGATAAGCTCTGAGAGGCATGCTGCTTGATTTTAATTCCTTCGACCCTTCCTCAATGTTAGAGACTGCAGCCCAAGCCTCAGTAATCGTGCTAGTGGCACTTGTTATGATGTCTATTTGGCATTTGATACATTCTTGCCTGGAAGGTGAGAAATGCCGTGCCTCTATAGCGTCGGGACAGAGAGCACTTGAGGAGTTACAAGATAGCATATCAGAAACAGAGGGGAGAGTAGAGGCTAGCCAGAATAAAAGGGAGAGAAAAGATGGGAGAGTGGAGGCTAGCCAGGATGAAAGAGAGAGAAAGAAGAGAAAAAAGAATATACCCAAGAGTACAGGCCCTTCCGCTCGACCTGCGGAAGCGAGAGATAAGGGAAAGGACACCCTGGGAGAGAAAAGTAGAGAAAGGGATGGAGCTTCAAGACGGAAGCCCCTCGAGCCTGATAGCTCTGAGGAATTGAGCCCCTCCGAAGAGGAGGACTTGGAGGGAGAAGCGGCGCGCTATAAGGAAGAGAGGTATCATCTGGATGAGCATTTGCTGCCTCTCCAGAATCAAAAGCGAAAGGGAGCGAGAGACCAGAGCCGTGGAATGCTTTATGCTGTCCCGCCTGCTCTTCCAAGTGCACAGGGCCTGGGTTTTCCCTAGCGGCCATTGAGGGTTCGATGCCCATACCATGGCTTATGGAGGAGGCCGTGTGGGTTCCTCAATGCCCCCTAACCTCTAAAAAGCTGAAAGCTGCTACAAGGCTGATTGCAGAGCAGCTGCAGCTAGGTCATTTAGAACCATCCACCTCGCCCTGGAACACACCCATTTTGGTTATAGAAAAGAAATCAGGGAAGTGGAGACTTCTCCATGATCTAAGAGCCATTAATGCACAAATGCGGCTGTTTGGCCGGGTTCAACGAGGCCTACCACTGCTCTCTGCTTTGCCTAAATGCCACGCACACTTTGCGTGATGGCAGCATTTGAGGCGTAGACTTCAAGGAAAGTCAGTCTCCTGCCTTCGCATTGTCGCCTGGCACCCCAAACTCAGAGGTGGCCCAGATATGTCCTCGTACTAGTGTGCTAGGAACTCACCAAGATATCATTTTCTTTAACAGCTAACAAAAGAAAAGGTTTTCTGACCTTCACCAATGTTTCAAAGTCTGAGTCAAACCCTGGCTTGGAATGTTAAGCCATTCAAACTCTTAGCCTCCACCATTGGGGACAGGGAACCAAAGCTTACAGAATGAGCGAACTATCCCAGGGCAAGATCAGGTGAAATCCTCATTCTTAGTCAACATAAGGTAGGCCATATTAGATTTGCAGCTGAATCACTCCTAGGAACTAGCTTAACAAGTGTTCCCTGGGGCTAACCTCCACTAGCCCAGAAAAATAATATAGTTGAGGAACTTTCTTAGGCCCACCCAGTCTGTAACCAAAACAACAAACTGAAGAGGAACTATCTGCACCTGGCCTCTAAGCCAAGGTCACCTTAGTCAGAGCTAGCTTTCTTTCAGATTGTAATCCCTGTTAAGCATAAGAGCCAAGCGTTGGTGGTACGTGTCTTTAATCCTAGCACTAGAACTTAGATGGGCTAGGACTCAGATTCATGTATCTCCTCCAGAACACTTGGGCCTGGGGGGATGCAGTACCAGTTCAGAGGAGATAACTGTTGTTTTAGACCCAGTATGTTTCAGATAGCCTCAGAGGTGCCTCAACTGTTGAGCTGCCAGATTTTTTATTTCTCTTTTGCAATGATTGTAAAAGCCTCATGTCATTTTTAAAGAAATACACTCAGACCTTACACACTGGTGTCTAGTCTGTTTGCCAAAAGCCTTTAATCCCAGTACCTGCAAGGCAGAGCTGGATGGTGGTGGTGCACGCAGCCCAAGATTCTGAAAGCTGATAATGGCCCAGCCTATACCTCTCAAAAATTTGGACAATTTTGTCGCCAGATGGGAGTGACTCATGTGACAGGTCTCTCCTATAATCTTCAAGGACAAGGCATCATAGAGCGAG
>NW_022196895.1:83952822-83955935 GCF_008632895.1 Mastomys coucha
TCAGAAATCCACCTGCCTCTGCCTCCCAAGTGCTGGAATTAAAGGCGTGCGCCACCACGCCCGGCGGCCCTTTCTTATTTTAAGGAATGGGTGTTTAAGTCAGCCTGTTTGGTGCAGCCCTATGCTGCGGCCTGGTGGTTTTGCTCTGGTTGATCTGTAAGCTCAAAACCCAACAAAACGTGACAAGGTAGTCATTACTCAGGCACTTGTGCCCATTCTGGGGCGTCACGTGGGGTGATGAGCAAACAGCCAATCATGGGCGGACACGCTGTACTGTGGGCGGACACACCACACTGTGGTGTATATAAGCAGTGCTGATTATTGGCTAGGTCTCTTTTTCCCTCTGGGAGAGGGCAGTAGACGTCGCTACAGAAGGATCCTAGTGTCCGCATGTCTTCTTCTTGCTGGAGAGAAGACTGTGCGGGCTACAATTTTCTATTCTCTCACATTTCAGATCAACTTAGATGTGACCAAGGATATGTCCCTGCCATCATGTTCATTTATGTTACCATACATCCCTCTTCCTGAGAGTAATGAACACACATTTCTGGTTTCTACAAAATCATATTTCATAGACAATTGCTTACTATTTACACATGTTTGTACTCCTCATGTTCTTACAAACTGTTTCTCAAAGACACTCTTTGTAGACATAGTACAAAAATAATTGGAAAAATAGAGTACTAACAGTGAAGAATTTATACTATGGAAATTCCCAAGTGATATTGTCAGAGAGCTGTGCCCCAGTAAACACCTGAAACATGGGTAGATAGGTGGGAAGGTAGATATCCTGATAGATAAAGAATGGATAAATGTGATTTTATCATGCTACTTGTAAGTGAAGATAAAATAAAGACCACACACAATGTAATTTCAATTGCTTAAAGACTATATGAATATTATATTTATTATCAGAGGAATTGGTAGATTACTACTCCTTCATAATATGCACAAATAAAAATTCTCTGAATGTGTAACAAGACAAAGGAACATTTCCACTAGTGTACTGGCTGGCTTTGTGTGTCAACTTGACACAGGCTGGAGTTATAACTGAAGAAGGGAGCTTCAGTTGGGGAAGTACTTCCATGAGATCCAGCTTTGAGGCATTTTCTCAATTAGTGATCAAGGGGGTAGGGCTCCTTGTGGGTGGTGCCATCCCTGGACTGGAAGTCTTGGGTTTTATAAGAGAGCAGGCTTAGCAAGCCAGGGGAAGCAAGCCAGTAAGAAATATCTCTCCATGGCCTCTGCATCAGCTCCTGCTTCCTGACCTGCTTGAGTTCCAGTCCTGACTTCCTCTGATGATCAACAGCAATGTGGAAGTAAGCTAAATAAACCCTTTCCTCCCCAACTTGCTTCTTGGTCATGATGTTGGTGCAGGAGTAGAAACCCTGACTAAGATAACTAGCAACACCAGAAAAAACTACAGAGTGCATTAGGGTATGAATGTTCTCAGCTTCATTTCTCCAAATGGAGTGTGTTCATTTTAGATTTTCTCATCAGAAAGCAAAAGCTTTTCTGATCACCAAGTTTCCAGCTAAGATCCATTAAAGACCTGAGAGGAGAAGCTGAGGGTTGAAGCTAGATACTGAAGTACTTGTGCATTAAATGTGTGCTTAGCAGGAATTATTGCAGCAGATGCACAGTCAAACACTGAGATAGATGGTATATCTTTAGATATGAGAAGACCAAGGAAGGGCTATGTCTCAAATACAGTGGCTTCTGCATGACTTAGAAACAATTTCCTAATGTAATAAAAGTTTGAAAGCAAATGCTTTGTTATAATGCTGGAAGTGGTAGTGGATACTCGGAAGAAGTAAAATATGAGCACAGTCCTAAACTTCTTCCAAAGAAGATCAATTGAAGATACAGCACATTGAGTAAAATGCTTGTTGTGTAGGTCTAAAGACTTGAGTTTGAATAACCAAATCATGTGAAACCAGTCATATTAATGTCTCTAGTTCCAAGTTTCTAAGGTAACAATTGAGGCTCAAACTGGAGAATCAATATTTGGAAGCTCATGGGCCAGCTAGCCTGACATAGGCTGTGGCCAACAACAAAGAAACCTTCTTTCAAAAAAGGTTGAGGGGAAACACTCAGACCTGGGATTGTCTTCTAAATTCCATAAACATGCTGCAACATATACATGTCCCTGTACACATACACACATGAAGGAAACCGGCCCGCAGTTTCACTTCATACCGTGGGTGATTCACGAACTGGGGAAGTCGAGTTTCTGTGGAAATAAGCGGGTTAAGAGAGAGAGAGACCACACCAAGAAGAATGCCTATCAAGGTGTAATCTTTACTTAGAGAAATGGGATATTTATACTTGAGGCGAAACAGTCATATCTTTTAGCACATAAGTGGGAACAGGAATTGAGCATATCAAAGCGAGGACTCCAGGCAGGAGGGCGGATCAAAGTTTCAGTCCCTTTTGAATACTGGGCTCCCGGTTCTGGCTTTAATCTCTTGAGCTGGCTCCAGACCCCTGGTGAGCCGAGCCGAGTTGCTGTCTCGAGTGTTCATTGAGACCCCTCAGTGAGGTCAGCAGGACCGGCACAATTCACCCTGAATTGAATAATAAAAAAAATAGGGAAATGCGATACGATCTCGACATGAATACATGGGCCACAAAGGTGCGGAACACCTTCTGGCTCCGCCCTCCAAGGCGATAGCGCACAGTGGGAAATCCAGGCCATGAAACGTCTGTAACCCAGACGGCCCTCATCCACGTGCCGCCTACGGTGGCTTCCCAGCCAGAGAAGGGTCAGTGCACCATCCTCCATGTAGAATGCCAAGGCTCGTCCGCAAAACCCAAGGTCCAAGGTCCATCGTAATCTCCGAAGAGGACTAACATAACTATTTCAGTCAGGTGCCGAATTCAACAGGGTGGGGTGAGGTGCAGCCGGGAGCCAGAGCTCATAGCCGGGGAGCTGATCTCAGAATGATGCAAATCAGTTCCTTAAAGCTGCCGGAAAAACCGAATTAACCTTTGAAAGCCTGGAGGCTGGATCGCGATGAGGTGCAGCTGAAAGCCGCTGAAGGAAGAAGTTCGCAGTTCGGCCGCCAGGAATTAATCTCAAGGCGATGCAAATCAATTCTTAGAAGCCTCTG
>NW_022196895.1:83956715-83958182 GCF_008632895.1 Mastomys coucha
AAAATGGTTAAAGCTTCCGCAAATGAAGCACCTTCTGCGGGTATGCCCGCGGGCTAAGCCCCCAGGGGCGGGCGTCTCTTGCACCGCAGCAGCCACCGCTGCGCTTTGAAAATACGCACAGGCGAATATACCCTGAGATATCTGTTTGTCCTTTGTGAGGCAGCAAGATAGATTTACATGCCGCATTAGCGTTCTCAAAAGCCAATTGTGAAATCAGAGGCCCCTCTGCATACGAGTTTCCCAGAGTTCTGCTAATTGTCTCCTGTAATCTGGCAACGAAATTTTGAAATGGCTCTTCTGGACCTTGTCGGACATTGGTCAAGCTTGTCCTGTCCCCTCCCTTAGTAGGGAGCTTGTACCAAGCCCTGCGTGCTAAAGTAGCAATCTGATTTAGCGCCCCAAAGGGAAAATCTATTTGCCGAGTGCAATTCTCAAACGTGTCCTCTCCGAGAAGCATATCTAGGGTCCACTCTGGATCTGTTTGAGCATACTGCACTGCGCTTTTCCTGCTCAGCTCGTGCCATTCAGAAATCCATAACAGGTAATCCCCGGGTGTAAGCACTGCCTTACATAACATCTTCCACTCCTGAGGTAACAATCCAAGTTCTATGATATTGCTAATTAGGGCTTGAGTAAAGGGGAAACTCGGGCCGTAATTTTCCACAGCTCCTTTTAATTCCTTAATGAACTTAACATCAAGGACCTGATAATATCTGTGCATATCGTCATTCTGACTTCTGCGTTCCGCGGCCGGACGTGTTAAAGAACTACCGTCACCCTGGCCAGAAACTCGGGCTCTGGGACCCATTTCCTCATCCGCAATCCGGTAGCTGTCTTTCTCTTTGCCTGCCTGAAGTTTAATTTCCCTGATTTATTCAATTAATTCTCCTATCTTGGTCTCGAGTTCATCTTTAACCAGGCGAGACCCACCTAGAGAACACTCCCTAAACTGGGAGGGCGCAGACTTAAGCACAACACGCTGCCTTCTGGAGCGAGGTACATCACGTTTCGTACTGACAGAAAGTTGAGTCTTCCCAGCCACTGTACTGACTGAACCAGTAGAAGTTTGACTATCTACGGAGGAGGTTTGACTCTCCTCGCTATCCGTAGAGCTGGAGTCCAGGGAATCCTGACCTGTCTCAGCCGAGCTATCGCCTGTCAGCTCTGATGCTGAAAGGCTGATGTACCTGGCTGAATTCACTCCCTCTTGCTCGGTCTCTACCTTCTCCCTTAAGATATCCAAGACCAATCCCCAAAGGCGAAGGGAAAATCCATCTACCTTGTTTTCCTCTAGAGCTTTTCCTACCCTTTCCCACGATATCAAATCCAAACGACTCATGCCTTCTAACCAGGGACAGGAGCCTTCTATCAGTTGTGCTAGTTCTTTTAACGCGGAACCTCTAACCCTAACTCCCTTCTCTACCAGCAGCCTTCCCACGTTCCGGGAAGCTGATTTAGAAACCTGGG
>NW_022196895.1:83958237-83958379 GCF_008632895.1 Mastomys coucha
TATAACCTACCGTCAGATTTTTTCCCTAGGCTACTAAGGTATCGGGCGAATACCTAAGTCTGCCTAGCTTCCCTGTAGCCTCACACGGAATCCCGGTCAGCACTAACCAATTCTTACCGTGAGAACAACTACGAAAATCCGG